>NC_143478.1:101702376-102002376 GCF_027475165.1 Benincasa hispida | reverse complement strand
CTTCATGGACCCATGGTTCCTCTGTATCTCAAGCAGCACTTGATTTTTGCAGATGCTCCTCAAATACCACATCCGAACCCTCCTTCAGACCTTCCTGATCCTCAACAATAATCTTTACATTTATTTTCTTATGCGGCCATTCTTTTATCTTTATTTCATTCATTGTTTAATTAAATTCTTTGATTCTTTGTACAAGCCAAAATTTTTATATTGCGTTATTTGTAATTATTTGTATACTTAGTTAATTTTCAATACAACTAAGTAACAATTCTCTCTATATGCCTGTGCCTCTTCTTTATCATCCTTTGTCAACTATGCAATATTCTTAATCTTTCTTTTTGTGTTATTCATTGCGCTGCCATGATGTATAATATGCATTCACTTAGAAACATTTCTCATACTTTGAAATTTCTAACTAACACTTAGTTAATTCGTAGCTTAGCAGTACTTTACCTTTTACCCTTCAAAATTCTGCTCAAACCTTCTTTTTTTGAAATTTTGTCTAAATGTTTGTCTATTTTGTCCAAACAATGCAATGAGGACCTTGCGCATCTCTAAATTTGGGGGTGGGGAAGGTCTGAGCAGATGAGATCAAGAGTATACGATCATTAAGTAAAATGCGCTCATTATTATCTAATATATATATATATATATATTCATATAAACACCAATGTCAGCGCAAGGGAAACCTAAAAAAAACATTCCTAACCTAATTAGAGTTAAGTCCCAACGCCCAAAAAAAGCCCTAGTCCCTATATGAACAACGGAAACATGTGTTCAATATTTACAGTAACCACCTAAACCGACGGGTTACTGATAACATGTAGAAATACAAGTTATTTATGCCACCTTATCTAGATATTGTGGCCAAAAGTTAGTAATTATGCACCAATTGTATGAAAATTAACCTAGTATGACAATAATTATAAATGTTTGCAATTACACCCACTAACGCCAAAAAGATGGAGGACAAGCCAAACTTTACTCTATTTTGCAAGAGACCAAGTCATTGCTTGCGCTCAAGGCTCATGAGAAACTAATCAACGCATCTCTGTCACATTGCGCCCATCGATCAACCATGAAGAGACGATTACCGAAGTAACGGCGCAATGTGACAGTCGGTCCAGAGCTACTCTTCGACCGCATGTGGTAATAAAAACAAACACTGCATGCGTACCCATGATCGAAAGATGCAACTGAGCAACGTGAGAGCAGAGGATTGAGACATGTGTAAAACTAACGGTTGTGCAGAATTGATGGTCTGATTGCATAACAGAAGGAATAATATCCCTGCATCTGCGGAATTACCATAACCATCACGTGGGGACCACAAGGTCGGAGTCAAAGGATGTGCTCCTATAAATACCCCAATGATTTAAGAGAAAAGTATGCTATTTGATACTGAGCTAAGGGCTATAAGATTTTAGAAGAGAAAAGGCTGAGCTGAGTGCTGAAGAGAGGAACTCCGGGAAGAGAACGAGATAAGGCCGAGAGGTGAATCTCAGATCCGACCTGTCATATACCCGATCGAAGCTCTGTGCAGAGACCCCTGCTACCAGTGGAGCAAGCCTGAGAGGGAAGCTCTTCCTGACATTGAAACCATCCGATCTGACAAGCAAATCTTCATCGAATCTGTGTCAAGACATTGGCACCGGATTGTATCTGTTCTATCTTTCTTTCATTGTATTCCATATTTTCTTTATCTCTTCATTCACACATCATGTATCAAACACTTAGTAGAAATATTAAATGTTTCGACAGATTTCGTTTACCATTTTCTGTCTATTTCTGTTCACCCATTAGTCACTTTCTTCATGATGTTTTCTTAATCCCTTGATGAGCAATATAAATCACTAAGAACTTAATATGTATTAAAGTTATAAAATACGTTTAGCTAAAGCATGCTAGACGACATCTTCACCTGTGAGAGCAGAAGTGAAGATGTCATTCTGATCTATCAAGAGAAGGTCAGAAGAGTGCATTAACTAGAGCGAGTAGTACTTCCAGACATGGAAACAACCTTGCATTCATTACGTTAGACTCTGTTTCACCACAGACATGTGGGAAACGCGGCCGATCACTGAGAGGTGTACGCTAAGAGAAGAGCGGAACAATATTTGTACCTTCAATTCAATTAAGAACTTGTGTTGTTTGTAATACTTATCTTTCTCTTTCTAATCAATTCACAACACTTGTCGTCGCATCCCACGTCTTTGCACAACCTTCACAGCCAGCATTAATCTTAGTATCTTGCACATAAAGCCTGTATCTTGTAATTTCTAGCTTAGGTTTATTGTATTTTTATGTCTTATCGCATCTTTACCGTTTTCCTTTATTTTACTGCAATTTACATACTATACACACCTTTTATAAAGAACTAAAAAAAACCTGGTCGCATATACCATGAACATACCGCAATAACTGGCACCACTTCCCCGTGTTCGACCTCGGATCACACCGAGAAACTTGCGGTGGAATTACACTTGGTTCCATCGTAAGGAAACTTGTGACAACGTAGGGCATACTACCTGAGCAATCCCTAATTAACACATACATAGTAGTTGTATCACATCATTGTGAGCATTTAATATCATACACATATCCCATCACGTTACAAGTTTATGGCGCCATTGCCGAGGAGCTGGTCAACGGTTTATTGTTTGAGTGGTTTTTGGTATTTTGTAGGACAGATCTCATTGTACTGGCTATTTAACGTGGAGAGCGGCCTGACGGTTTATGAGTTCTGGTGCTGAACTAAAATTCGTAGCTGACCCTAAGATCGAGTGAACCTTCGGCGCGAGGATACGTTAGAATAGGAATCGGCGAAAAAAGGCGGCCAACATGGAAAATAATAACGATAACGCGGTGCAAAATGTGAATCAAGGGGTTGTTTGACCGGCCTAGGATCCCGTATTCTTGGCAGCCGATAGCAATATCCCAATGCGAAAATATGCAGCACCCAACCTGTACGATTTTTCGCCTGGAATCTCAAGGCCAACTGTTGAGGTGAATGCCCGCTTTGAGATCAAGTCGGTCATGTTACAAATAATTCAGAATGCAGGGCAGTTTGGGGGTCTGCAAGGTGAAGACCCGCATGCCCACCTGACCAGCTTTGTTGAGATGTGTGGCAATTTCTCCCTACCTGGCATCACTCCGGAGAATATTAGGTTATATCTGTTCCCTTACACCTTGAGGGATGAGGCTAAGAAGTGGGCTTATTCACTAGAGCCCAATGAAATCACGTCATGGGGGCAATTGGTTGAGCGATTTATGAAGAAGTTCTTCCCACCGGCTGTCAACGCAAGAAGATGGTAGGATGTGCTGAACTTTGAACAAAAAGAAAATGAGACCCTAAGCATCGCCTGGGTGCGATTTAGAAGATTGGTGAAAAACTACCCGCATATTGGGATTCCCTATTGCGTCCTGATGGAAACATTCTATAATGGTCTGAATAGAGCAATGCAGGCTGTTGCTGATGCCTCCGCGGTAGAAGGTTTTATGGACAAGACATACACGGAGGCCAAAGTCATCCTTGATCGCATCTCAAGGAATATGGATGACTGGATAGATCACGGATATGGAGGCTGAGGTGCCGATCGAAGAAAAGCTAAAACAGCCATTGTCCCAGTAGAGACAAAGACTACATTGGCCACCCAGATGGCCACGGTAACCTCGATCCTCTAATCAATGGCCATTAATCAAGGAGCCAATGCTCCACAATCAACGCAACGCGCTATGCCGGCTCAAGTGGCCGCAATTGGCTGCGTTAGCTGTGGAGGGGCTCACGGAGCTAAAGGATGCCCATTGAATCTGCAGCAAGTGTGTGCTATCCAGAATAACCCATTCAGCAACACCTACAATCCGAAGTGGAGGAGCCATCCTAACTTTGGTTGGGGCGACAATCCCAACCTAGGGGGGCCATTGAACTGTCAAAGGGGCAATAGAGGGAATCCTCTGTTTCACCATAATCAGGGGCAATCAAGACCGCAGAACCAGTAACCTTCATCATCATCTAACGCCTCGGGAGGATCTTTGGAGGCTCTGCTTAAACAATACATGGATAAGAATGATGCAGTAATGCAAGCCCAAGCATCCTCTATACGATGGAGATCCAAGTGGGCCAGCTGGCCTTTGAGCTGAGAAGTCGGACACCTGTAACACTGCACAACAATTTTGAAGCCCCGGGATCAATAGGGAAAGAGCAATGTCCGTGAAGACATTAAGCAGGCAAGCTTGACCGCCTGCGGGGATGTGGATTGCAAGCATCAAATACAACGCAAATTTTCGGTCCATATCTCAATACTACATTTATTCTGCTTTACTAAATTCCTTCTTTGATTTATGAGCCAAGTTTTAATGATTCATTTAATGCAAATTTTGACTATTTGAATTTCATTCTTTAGTTACTTCTGTGCATTTAATTCATTCCTGCCTTTAATTCTTTGAGTTTTCTGTAGTCAGCGTATGAGCTTTAATTTGTGAATGATTGAATCATAAAGAAAAATAAACATAATAATAAAAAAAATAAAATACTTGTGTAAAACATAAGTTACGAAAATAAAACATTGAACAACAAGAAAGCAAGATGACAGTGGATGCTTCCCAAACCTACTAGGGATGCATTGCGATCACCTAACTCAACTGTATTGAGTTGAGGGGTGTGTTGCGCTCGTATATGTCCTTCGCCCATCCATAGCCAAATGCACTATGTCAAGGTATCCTCCAGAAATGCGTTGGTTAAGGGGTGTGTTGCGGGGATATATGGGCTGTGCCCGTCCTCTGCAAAGATGCAGTTGCGTTATTGAACACAATGTGTTATACCTTATCATGCGTCCATTCAAATAAAATATTAAAGAAAATTTTGTCTGGTAATTCGGGAAGAAGGCCAATCGATCAGTATCCCTAAGCAATTATGGCTTGGCAGACGAAAGGATGCTTTTTCTAAAAATTCCATAAATGCAAGAGGTGGAACGACGCGCCTATTGAGATGCTCGAGGTCAGTCGCCACACAAATCGCATTGGGTCCCACCACGGCTCAACCTATAAATACCCCCTCCTCCTTGTTTGGAAATTATTTACCAGCAAATTAGAACCCTAAACATTTTGCTTTCAGAACCCTTTTTTCTCCCAAAAGCTCGAAGTCTACCAGACCTTCTAACCTGTTTCAATGGACGACCAAACACCAAACCAACCTGCTTCACCTTCCATCCATGACCAAGCAACCATGCGAGAGGTAGCATTCCTGGTTGCCAGTCGCAGGCTTGCCGCACAAGCCCGTTCTGTCCCTAGACCCACCGGAAGAACTCGGAGAAATCCCTTGGCCGCTAGCCCTCCTGTGTTCAAAAGAGAAGGAAGCACTGAAAGCTTGCCTACACCAACACCGTCCGTCTCCACTGAAAGTGAACGGAAGAGGCGAGACGACATGGAGGTGTTTGGCAATATCCTAAGCACCTTGGAGCAAGGAGGAGGACTGCCCGAGGTAGGGGTTGTAAACCAGCCACTACCTACGGAGGAGGAGACGGTGGTTATGGCGGAAGAAGCGATAAAGGATGGAGTAGTGGTGGAGGAAGATGTGGTGGCTGAAGAAAAAGATAAAGGGAATGATGTCCTGGTCTCGTAGACTCTAGAGGCCACTATCATCGTAGGAATGTTTGATGAGCCTCCATAAATGGAAGAAGAGGAGATTGCGATCATTGAAAGAGAAGAAAATGAGATTGCAGTTGAAGAGGCCGGAGAAGCAGGGATAGAGTTAATAATCCCTGACCTTGTGATGGAGGAGATTGCAGGGGGTGTGCTGCCAGAAGAAGCCAAGAAGGAAGAGTTGAAGGCAGCTAAGGGAGAGAAGGAAGCTGAAGCTAGATTGAAGAAGGCAGCAGAGGCTGAAAAGGAAGATAAGAAGAAGAAGATGAATAAGGGAAAGATGGCTGGAAAGGCGGAGTCATCGCATCATCATAAATCACGAAAGAACTAAGAGAAAAAGGATGATGATGAAGATGAAGAGGCCAAGAAGAAGAGAAGAAAGGAGAAAGAAGAAAGAAGATAGAAGATTGCGCCGAAAAGAGAAGAGGTGCTTGAGAGAAGAAGAAAAAGAAAAGTAGAGGGCTGCAAGCCCCGAGAAGGATGGAGAGTCGACCTCTGTAAGGGAGGATAGGGGGAAACGGTGCAATTGATGGAGCCGCCACAACCTGAAGCAACGCAATTGGTTGCGGTGGACGAAGGTGAAGAAACAGATGGAACCCCCTTAATGCGGCGTCGCAGGGAGAATGCGCCGCAAGGGTCTAGCATCGACCTTCAAAAATTAATGTTAGCACTAGAAGAGGAGGAAAGAAAAAGAAAAGAAGAAGAAGAGAAGCAAGAAAAGATGGAGTAGGGCAAGCTCATCATCGCAGAAGGGAACAGAAGAAGAAGATTAGAATTTGAAGAAATGCGAAGAAATAACGAGCTTGCCCGACTTGAAGGGATCCAGAAACGTGAAGAGAATCAGTGCCTATTGCTGGCCTCTGAGCAGTTTGAAGAAGAGTTCGAGAGAGAAGAGAGAGAGGCAGAAGAAGAAGAAAGGAGGAATAAGAAAGAAGAGGAAAGACTTCTTTTGGAAGAGAAGAGGAGGAAGCGCGAAGCTAACAAGAAGCGCTTGTATAAAAGTAAGGGCAAAGAACTCGCTCAACGTGAGAAAGAGGAACAACACAAGGAGCAGGAAAAGAGACTTAAGGCAAGTAGCCCGCCTTGCACTAGTAAGAGGCAAAGACGTAGCAGAGAGCAGCGAGCCTGCATCGGCCAAGAAGCGATCAGCTAAAAGAAAGGAGAATGATGACATGCTGATCGAGATGGGCTTCTACCCTGCGCCGACCCCACTACCTGATCTCATCACGAGTCATCTTGGAGCATTGGTGGGACACTTTCTGTCAGTGCCCATCCATAATCGTGCCTCAGGTAGTGCGGGACTTCTATTGCGGGCGTCTGCATGAAAATAGGGATGCAGTGACTTTTAAGGACGAGACAGTACACTTCAGTGCAAAGGACATCAATGGACTTTATCAGATGAGGGACAACCCTGATGCACCAGGGAACAAGATCATTGATGATCCTATAGAAGAACTAATGAGAGACGCGCTGAAGGTACTAGCGCAACCAGGCACAAGATGGAAAGTCTCCCTTAAAGGCATCCCACTCTGGAGTCTAAGTCTTTGCTGCCGGAGGGAAGGCTCTGGGTGTATTTGGTCAAGAAGCGGCTGATCCAACAATGCATGACAGAACTGTATCAAGGGATCGGGTGATGGTCGCATATTGTATTGAACGCGACATTCTTATTGACGTGGGAAGGTTGATCGCAGGGCAGATCAGAACACTAGTGGGGAATATACGGGGGCAGTACTTCTTCCCGTGGATCATCTCAAGTTTATGCCTAAGTGTGGGTGTAGGCATTAATGAGGAGCCCATGCCAGAAGTCGGCCTCATCAACATCAAAATTCTGAGGATGCTCTTCAAGGATTCCCCACATTGCCAGGAATTTCCAGCAAAGAGACCTGTGATTGATTCGAATGCACCACAAGAACCCAGACCAAAAAGAAGAAAAAGAGAAGATAAGGGAAAAGAGAGGGTACATGAGTCACCAGCGCATGATTCAGAGCCCATAAACCCTCTTCCCTTAGTCATCAGATCTCCAAGCCCTCCAAGCCCGCCAGCGCAAACTTCCTCCCCTCCTCATGAACCTATTACCAATCTTCCTCTTATTCCTAACTCTCCTATTCAACTAGCAGCCCCACCTTCACCAACAACTTCATCACCACATCCCATTAACCCACCCCGCAAGTTGATGACCCACACGCTTTGGATGAAGGCACATCTGCCCAACCCCAAAACGGTGCTGGCGAAACATCACAGGCACAACCATCCTCCACGTCCTTGGCTGGTAAGCTAGCTGAAATGAGAACCCTCTTTGCCCAATAGCAAGAACTTGTCTCTTAGCAGCATCACTTCTTCAACCATCGATTTGAGGTAACAATGGAGCGCATTGATGAGATTCAACGCAGTGCTGCAACTTCAAGGGAAGCACTCATCAATATCCAGCACAGTATGCATAGGATCTTCTAACACCAGCAGCAGATAGTGGAGCGCAATCAAGAATACTTCAACTTTCTCACCGCCTATCTGCATGGTCTGATGGTGCCTCCACATCTAAGGCCCTTTATTTTTTACGATGACTCTGTTGCACCGCCTCAATAACCTCCACCAGATCCCCCTGCTCCTCAACCTTAGTTTTTATTCTTTCTTCAATTTTAAGTTTTAATGCGACCATTCTTTAATTGTATTCAATTCTTTTATTATTTTGTAACTTTACCAAATTCTTTTGACTCTTGTACAGGCATGAGAAAATTTTGTTTGTAATGCAACCATTTGTAATCTATTCGCATACTTTATTAATAGTCAATACAATCAAAGTATATAATTCACTCTACTCTTTGCCTGTGCCTCGGTCTTTATCTTCCTTTGTTAATCGTTGCTATATTTGTACTCTTGTATTTTTACGATCTTCATTGCGTTGCTATGACGTATTATATGTTACACTTAGAAACATTTCCCATACTTAGTAAATTTTGACTAACTCTTAGTTTAGCAGTACTTTACCTTTTATCTTACAAAGTCCTGCTCAAACCTTCTTTTTGAAATTTTTTTCTAAGTGTTTTTCTAATCTATCCAAACAACGCAATGAGGACCTTGCTCATCTTTAAATTTGGGGGTGGGGAAAGTCTGAGCAGATGAACTCAGAAGTATGCAGTATTTCAGAAAATGCGTCCCTTTTCGTTTCCCAAAAAAAAAAATTATGCAAAACTCCAATGTCAACGCAAGGGAAAATTTCAAAACTGTTCCCAACCTGATAAGAGTTTAGTTGTGAAAGGAGCCTACTCGTAGTTGGATGATCGTATGACACCCGTAGAAGCAAGCCAAAACGAAGGTGGGTTTCCAAGAATAACGTTGAATAAACAAAAAAAAAAAATTACAAGGGACAACTCCTCTGATTATCATGAGTTAAAGTTAGAACGGGCACACTACCGTAGTTGGATGTTCGCATGACACCCATGGGGACAAGCCAAAACGAAGAGTGTAGCCATGACCAACTGTCTCTAAGTGAATAAATGACGCAAAGTTTTGCTCATCGCATATAGATACATCAAGTTGTTTTGATAAGAAGAGATAAAATTTCTATTTTGAAAACTCGAAAAGTATCTTTGAGCAGAATTTTGTTACATAGAAGAATAAAGTAAGGCTTGCCAAGAATTAGCAAGTATAGAAGGGAAGTGCGATGTCAGGTAATGTGCCTAAGTGTAACATTCGGAGCAACCAATCATCGGAGAAATATAGGATAGGAATGGAGCATGATGTTTTCTTAATCCCTTGATGAGCAATATGTATTAAAGTTATAAAATACATTTAGCTAAAGCATGCTAGACGGCATATTCACCTCTGAGAGCAGAAGTGAAGATGCCATTTTGATCTATCGAGAGAAGGTCAGAAGAGTGCGTTAACTAAAGTGAGTAGTACTTCCAGACATGGAAGCAACCTTGCGTTCATTACGTTAGACTCTGTTTCACCACAGACATGTGGGAAACGCGGCCGATCACCGAGAGGTGTACACTAAGAGAAGAGCGGAATAGTATTTATACCTTCAATTCAATTAAGAACTTGCGTTGTTTGTAATACTTATCTTTCTCTTTATAATCTGTTCACAAGACTTGTCGTCGCATCCTACATCTTTGCACAACCTTCACAGCCAGCCTTAATCCTAGTATCTTGCACATAAAGCTTGTATCTTGTAACATCTAGCTTAGGTTTATTGTATTTTTATGTCTTATCACATCTTTACCGCTTTCCTTTATTTTACTGCAATTTACATACTGTACACACATTTTATAAAGAATTAAAAAAAACCCGATCGCATATACCATGAACATACCGCAATAACCGGCACCACTTCCCTGTGTTCGACCTCGGATCACACCGAGAAACTTGCGGTGGAATTACACTTGGTTCCATCGTAAGGAAACTTGTGACAACGCAGGTCATACTACTTGAGCAATCCTTAATTAATGCATAAATAGTAGTAGTATCGCATCATTGTGAGAATTTAATATCATACACATATCCCATCGCGTTACAGTTCCAATATCTTTATCCTTTAGTGGTAGAGCAGATGTAGAGCTATCTCTTGAGGATTTGACCGCTACCTGGAGGAAAGGAAAACATTTGAAAACAGGGTGAGCTTGCTAGCCCAGTGAGTGACTTAAGAAAGATAATTGATTCTCATGCAAAAGTCTCAATAAAGAGTTTAAACTTAAATATAAACTTCTACAGTACCTTGTATTGCAGTATAAACATTTTCCAAGCATAAAACATATAAAGATGTTTAAATCATGAGACGGTAAAACTGTTTCTCTATTGAGAATAACCCTGCTGTGGTTAAAAATAAACCCAACACCAACTGCTAGTCAAGAGAGAACCCTTTTGCTCAATCTCCGACTCTAACTACCTACGAGCATGTGGCCATACTAAGTACCATCATACCTTAGGTACTTCTGCTCAGATACTTTCTCAAATGTCCTTCAGTATCGAGTTGCTAGGATACCTTCTCAAATGTCCTTCAGTATCAAGTTGGTTTGGTACCTTCTCAAACGTCCTTCAGTACCAAGTTGGTTAGATACCTTCTCAAATGTCCTTCAGTATCTAGTTGGGTGGATACCTTCTCAAATGTCCTTCGGTATCACGTTTTAAGTAAACTAGTCATAAATTACTTTCTCTTTAAAGCATGTAAAGTATAACACATATAAAAACATGGCTTTAAAGATACTAACGCATGCTGGGTATATTTAACACATATAAATAGCTTTTCAATAAACTTCCCACACAGGCATGTGCTTAAAACATAACTCATGGTTTGCTTGGAAATTACTTTGTAAAACTAGCTGGCATGAAAATAATCTTCTTTAAAACATTGTAAATATTTTAGTCACTCACCTCGATCGCTTAGGAACTTTTCACTTTAGAAGTTCCTTGTTTACCTTGGGCTCCCTTTTTCACCCCTAGAATCCAGATTCCGATTACAACTTAGATTACTCATAGTTCTAAGTCTTATTTCGAGATACTGCCTTCTACAAACATGTTCTAAAATAACTCAGGAAGCTTACCCTAAAATATTAGCTCAAAACTCCTTGTTTTTTGGCCGGAATCACAAAATCTCCAAGACTGGCCGAAGCTTACCTAACATCCTGACCCTTTTGTCTTCTTCTCAGTTTACAGCCCAATAGTTGAGAGCTTTTTCTCCGGCAGCCCTACCCTGAAAACTAGACTTTCAGAGCTTTCAGGTGGCTTTGAAATCACTCCAAACGCACGATTATTTTAGGAGAACTCCTCATCCCAAGTTGGTGCTGTTTTCCAGACTTCACTGTCCATTGCGTCCTCTTTGAAGCTCTATGATCAACGCATGGATTTTGCTCTCAACGCAATGTTTACTCAGCTTTCCCACTCCTTTTAATGTCTTTTCGAGTTGTGATCTGAAAAAGAAATTCTTGGCCCTATTTATAGGCGTCCAAATATTCTCCAAGGTCGACACCTCCTACTTGGCTGCATGTCCAAGTGTTTCTTCCTCACACTACCAACACAACTTTTGATCAACAAAATCTAAGTGTCCTTCTCCTACATAGCCAACGCAAGGGGGTTCAATTTGCATGTCCTCTTATGCAACCACCTCAAATGCTTAAGGCTTAAGGTTTCCTCCCAAGAAGACACATGTTTGATGACATCCTCTAGGTGAGCTCATCTTTCATATGCGTCCACAACCCTTGGATGTTCAACGCATAGTGCCATCAACGCATAGTCCATAATTAACGCATAGCAAGCTAACTCACTTAGTCACCGCAAGTCCTAACCATCGCAAGAGCCAGCCACCACCAACGCATAGGAGGGCCGCTCGTCCTCGACGCATCACTCACTCAGTATCACCGCAAGGCTCGTTTGGCATTGACGCATGGCGCTTGGCATAGGCCCTGGGCATCGCTCACAGGGCTCGCTCGGCCACATGGGCGCTTGGCAGGGCGCTCAACGCATGGCCGCTCAGTAGGGTGCCTGACACATAGGCTGGGCACTTGGTTAAGGTGCTTGGCATGGGCGCTCAATGCATGGGCTGGGCGCTTGGCAGAGGCGCTCGACGCATACCACCCTTCCAACGCATGCCTTGCCCGCATCCTCGCCTACCCTTGTGCCATCCAACCTTCCAACGCATCACTTCAATTTTCCTTCCTTCAACCGCATAGACGCATACCATCCTTCCAACGTATCCATCACATCCAACGCATCCATCATCCAACGCATCCAACGCATCCATCATATAGGTTTATACTTAGCCAATTTTCCTAGTTTTCCCCCATAAGTCAAGCTTCCAAATACACACTTTTCTTCTAATTTTCCACCCTTTTCTCTACCATATCACACTAGTTTCCACATCAACCTACTCACCACACTAGTCTCAGTAGAGAACATACTCAAGTAGAGAAATTAGGATTCGGGGTTCACAAAATCCCCGACGTGAAGCTCTGTACCTAGATCAACTCTACCGGTTGAGCAAGCCTGAGAGAGAAGCTCATCCTTCCATTCACTCCATACACCAGTAAGCGATTTCTCCATCCAGATCTGTGTTAAGACGTTGGCACTCTTCTGTATCTATTTCTAACTCTTATTCATCAATTGTACTTCATCTTCTTAGTCTAAATAATTCACAACCATGTATCAAACGCTTGATTTTATAATTAATTGTCGTGATCATTTTCATTTCCACATTTTTGTCTATTTTCGTTCCTCTATAAATCGCTTTCGCCACGATGTTTTCTTAATCCCTTGGTGATTAATATGAATTAAGCAAGTAATTTAATCTGTGCTAAAGAAATAAGGATGTTTTGCTAAAGCATGGTAGACGGCAGCTTCACCTGTGAGAGCAGAAGTGAAGATGCCATTCTGATTTGTCGAGAGAAGGTTAGAAGAATGCATTAACTAAAGCAAGAAGTACTTCCAGAGATAGAAGCAACCTTGCGTTCACTATGTTCGTCCCTGTTTCACCACAGAGATGTGGGAAACGCGGCCGATCAACGAGAGGTGTACGCCAAGGGAAAGCGGAACCGTACTTATATCTTTAACGCAATTACGAAACTTGTGATGTTTATATTAATTATCCTTTCTCTTTCTGCTTCGCACATAAGCCTTGCCAGCACATAACATGACCTTTGTATAATCTTCACAGTCAGTCGCAACCTCGGTATCTTGTATCATGTAACCTGTATCTTGTATCATCATAGCTTAGGTTTATTTTATCGCATGTTACTTTTATCACAATTTACTTTATTATCGCATTTTTATCACTTATCTTTACGTTACTACACAATTTACTTTATCTCATGTACAAACCTCACTTTTATTAAATTGAAAAACACCCGGTCGCATATATCACAATTGTAACGCAATTAACCTAAAACAATCCCTGTGTTCGACCTCGAATCACACTGAGAAACTTGCGGTGGAATTATACTTGGTTCCACCATAAGGAAACTTGTGACAATGCACAACATACTACAAGAACATTCATTAATAATGCATATCTAGAAGTAGTATCGCATAAAGAAAATAAAGTCATCATTCATCCATGCATTGTATGACATAAGATCAAGAAAGAAGATTAGAATTCATTTTATGTCAACAATAATATATCACTATCGTATAACGGAAGTGCTTATCGTATGGAAAGGCTGAACGATCATTTAGGAAAAACGTATACGATCGTTTAGAGAAACGTGAGGTAGACGATCGTTTAGATGGAAGAGCTATTATCGTATAGTCTCTCGAGCGATCGTTTCACGAATTCTTTTGAGCAATCGAAAATAATGAATGCACCATACGAAAAATGAAAACTCTTTTAATTTTTAACCCACCGGTTACCATAACCAACGCTGCCCACTACCCACGTCTGAACGTGAAGAATTGGTTAATTAACATATAATTAATCAATTAATTAATTAATAAATATAATCATATTATATTTATATCCTATAGTTTGATATCACATATCTGCTATAGTATTTTTTCCTCTACTTGATATAAATCATATTTATATCTAATTTCCTCCAAAATAATGTATCTCATACATTTAGTCAATTATATCATATATAATTAACCAGTCCAATTATATCATATATAATTGAACTTCCTCTTCTCAATTTTAACATTTCAAATTAACCCAAACACTGCTTCTCGACTTTATCCAAGCTACCCAAGGGACCTATGGACCCATGGCTCGAAGCTCCAATGGTACGTGAATAGCTGACTAAACTCTTTAGCCACAAGATTCACCATCCGTTAACTGTCAGTGATTCCATTAAAGACCAACAGCTGAACTCTTCTTACCACAGATATATTTTTGTGTCCATTGGATATAACCAATCATGAGTACGATGACCCTTCACAGATGCTTGTAAGTACAACTGGACTAATTTACCATTTTGCCTCTGTAGTTACATCTCACTCTTTAAGTACCACTGATTCCTCTAATGAACAATACAACATAGTCCAACTATGTGTGAACACCTCTCAGGCCAAGAGAAGGTGTGTGGCGCCACATCGTTCAAGCCCCGGAATTAGCCCTTAAGGGAGCCATCTATCTACTTACCTCTGCCTCAGGGAAGGAGTGAATTCCATCTTGTGTAGCTGAGTTCCCAGCTCCCAAATTAGACGAATCCCCAAAATGGTAGGTTTGAATCGGCGACCTGGCCACTCGCACCCATACAAATCAAAGGACCGACCTCAATGGCAGGAGTTCCCAACTCACTCAGGATTGAGGTCATGTTACCTATGATCATCCTAGTGAAGTGAAGTTTTTGTCATGAACGGTGTTATATAACGAGACGTTAACGCTTTGTGGTCAGGTCTTATACAAACTCTTTGTATAGGATGCCCCCACTCGCATGTCCCCAACACGAATGATTAGGATCAGACCATCTGTAACAAGTCACAACACTTGTGACCATTCCACAAAGCTGGCCATGTCTATAGCGTTACCAGGATAAGGTTTCCCTCGTTTATCCATTTACTACAGACCATTTTGGTTATCACTCAAGACATGATCCACTTGTATGTCACCATATACATACTTGAGTCACATACAGATAACTAGGGATTTTATGTTTATTGATTTGTGGTAAATCAAATAAAAAAATTAACCGAGAAAAATACAAGATGTGAAGTAAATATCATATATTAACAACAAAAGTGTTTGTACATTCTGTTTACAAACTACAGGACACGAGACTTTAGGGCATCAACCCCAACAATCTCCCACTTGTCCTAAAGCGAAGTGGGGTGTACAAAAAACTTAGTACAAAACAATAAACTAGGGCATAAAATCCCAGTACAAGAAAATCTCCCACTTGCCCTAGTCCAGCCGCAAGCGATCATGTAGACCCATGCTCCGTAGGTGACCCACAAACACTGTAACCGTGAAAGCCTTCGTAAACGGGTCAGCAACATTAAAATGGTCTGGGTTAGACTGATCCGTCTCATCTCCTTAACCTCTTGAGGTGTCTTAGGATACATTTCCTTTGACAAAAGTGACTCCATGCCAGAACGGTAGTAGGCCCCTCCTAGAGTCCTGCATCGAGTACTTGAGCAACAACTTTTCAATGTACGATGCCTAAGACAGTGCTAGCACTTTGTTCTTATGATCCCGAAAGATCTGTATACCTAGAACAAACGGAGCCTCTCCCAAATATTTCATTTAGAATTGGGTCGCTAGTCAGTTCTTAACTGCAGTCAGTAGACCTACTCATTCTAATGTGTAGGATATCGTCTATATACAATACTAAGAAGACTACTATAGCGTTGATGATCTTCTTGTAGACATAAGGTTCATCAACGTTTTGGTCAAATCCATACGACTTGATCGCAGTATCAAACCTTCTGTTCTTGACCTTGGGCTATAAATCCCTCGGGTTGTACCATATAAATGGTCTCCTCAAGATTGCCATTCTGAAAGGCCATCTTGACGTCTGATGCGGATCGACTTTAACATGGCAATAGGCGAGAAAGTCTCCTCATAGTTGACTCTCTCTACTTGGGTATAACCCTTTACCACAAGTCAAGCCTTGAAGGTCTATACCTTCCCATCAGCACCTCGTTTGTGCTTGTAGATCCACTTACAACCTATAGGGAAAACCCCATCGGGCTGATCTACAAGATCCTAAACTGAGTTGAAGTACATCGACTCCATCTCGAGATCCATGGCCTTGACCCATTCATCCTGGTCAACATCCTCCATTGCCTTCTTATAAGACAATGAATCCTCAATGTCGCCATCTGCTACCATAGCAAGGATTTTCGTTAAACCCAGATAGAGAACGAGTGGGTTCGAAACCTCCCACTACGTCGAGGTTCCCTCAACTCTTGAGGTGGAACCAATCTACTAGATGAACTCCCATTAACAACTCTTATTGATGTAGCAGGCTCTTTAACAACTCTTGTTGAAGTTTTAGTAGTTTCATTGGAAAGTTCACGTAACACGACTTTGCTTCGTGGATTGTGCTCCCTTATATGATCCTTCTCCAGGAAAGTATTGTTTATTGAAACAAACACCCTCTTTTCCGTTGGATCATAAAAATAACCCCCTCGTGTACCTTTGGGGTAGCCTACGAAGAGACACAATCTCGATCATGGTTCCAACTTCTTGGGATTAGCCTCAAGCACATGTGCAGGGCAACCCCAAATGCGGAAGTGATGTAAACTAGCTTTACGCCCGTTCCACAACTCCAGGGGTGTTCTTGCAACATTCTTGGAGGGAACAAAGTTGAGTATGTACACCGCAGTCTCCACTGCGAAACCCCAAAACGAGTCTGGTAAGGAAGCGTAACTCATCATCGAGCGAGCCATGTCTAACAAGGTTCTATTTCTCCTCTCCACTACACCATTCTGCTGAGGTTTACCCGGCATTAAGAGTTGGGAAATGATTCCATGTTCTATCAAATAGTCCTAGAATGCGGAGTCCAAAAACTCTCCACGTTGATCTGATCGAAGTGTTTTAATCCGTCTATCTAATGCATTTTCAACTTCAGCCTTGAACTCTTTGAACTTTTCAAAGGATTTAGACTTTCGTTGCATAAGATAAACATACTTGTACCTGGAGTAATCATCAGTAAAACTGATAAAATACTCATAGCCACCTCGGGCTCGTACATTCATAGGACCACAAAGGTCAGAATGTACTAACTCAAGAGGCTCCCTGGCTCTAGAACCTTTTCCAGTAAAAGGTCATTTAGTTATCTTACCCTCAAGGCAAGATTCATACACTGGCAAAGAATTTTCTTCTAACTCACTTAGAAGTCCATTCTTCACCAATCTCTCAATCCTATTGAGATTGATTTGCCCTAAACGTAGATACTAAAGTTGGGCATTTTCTTTTGGAGAAATACGTCGACGTTTTGATGAGTTACGATAGTTCTAAACATTTCAGTATTATGGAGGGAATTAATGGCTAACAACCTTAGCACATATAAATTCGATTCCAAATTTTCTGTGCAAATAAAAACACCACCTTTATGAATAAACGCTTTATTCAAATCAAAAGAAACAGTGTATTTATATTGCAATAAATACTTTACAGAAATAAGGTTCCTTTTTAGTTCAGGAACAATATATACATCATTTAAAATAAGAAACCTATTCTGTAAAGCTAATTGGAGTCCTCTTACTGCCACAGCTGAGACGACATGCCCGGTGCCTACTCGCATCGTCATCTCACCAGCCTCCATCTGTCGCCAAGATCTAATCCCCTGAAAAGAAGAACAAACATGGTTAGTAGTGCCTGAATCAATTATCCAGGAAAAATCATCATTCTCCACTAAACAAGTTTCAAGCACAAGTAAATCATATTTACTTTTATCGACCTTGGTCTTAGCATTGGCTACTTTCTTCTCTTTCAGATATGGAGGACAGTTTCTCTTCCAGTGTCCATCTTGGTTGCAATGGAAACACTTTCCCTTAGCAACTTGTGGACGCCTCCTTGGGGTGACAAGCGGTGGGTTAGTAGGTGCCTTCCCTTTTCCCTTACCACCCTTCTTCTTCTTCCCCTTTGCAGAGTTAAAAGAGGAAGGTGCAGACTTCGTTCCTGAGGTCAAACTTCTATGGAACGTCCTAGAGGATGAAGCAACATTTGCCTCACCCTTTTGTCTCTTCTTACTTTTCAGTAAAGATTGTTATGTCTACAACTCGTTGAGGAGAGTTGTAAGGTTATACTTCACTTTGTTAAGAATCACATTGCTAACAAAGTGCAGGAAGCTCTCCGACAAAGAATGCAAGATTATGCTAACCTGGCTGCCCTCATCGATAGTAGACCCTTTCAACTTCGCCACATTGAAGTGGACCATCATGTTTAGCACATGTTCATGAATAGAGGCGCCTTCTTGCATTTTGGAGTTGAATATGTATTTAAGAGCCTCATGCATTAGCTGTTTAGATGGTTGTCCAAACATCCCCCATAGAGACTCCATGATCTCACGCACTGAGACCATAGGCTCATGTTTCTTGGCAAGTCTTTTCCTCAGCGGAATCCAAGTGTAAATTCCTCTGAGTTTCCTGGTAAGTCCAAGGTCGAACATAGGGACTTGTGAAAACAGATTGCGTTGGTAATTTTTATGAAAACCTTAGGGTAACCAAGTAAATAAATTGTTGGTTTGTTGTTGACTGCGTTAATGAGAAAATAAACAAAAGGCGATGAATTTGAGAAAAGTTAGTTGTGTGATAGATGCACCGAGTATGCGATGAATGGGTTGAGAAGATCTTTAGCTAGCGTTACTTGGGAATGCGTCAGACTATGCGATCATGCTACCACCATGCACAGCAAGTCATTTTCCTATGCAAATGCGATGCTCCTAAGTCTAGGACGCATGTATTGAATGCAAAAGTGTCCATAGAGCTTATCCCTAAGTCTCTACTCTTGTTCTATGCGATGATGCAAGATGCATAAAAGCAAGGTGACTGCATACAGTTGTACCCTATCTCTAGGATGCATGCAATGCGTTGATAACAAATAGTGCTCATTTCTAAGCTCCTATCTCTTGATTATGCGTTCTAATTTGACTCTCTCGAGCCTAGATTCTAACCTGACCTTCCCAAGTCTAGATCCTGTCCTTAGACTACCCTCCCGAGTATCTCTAATGGACGAATGAAGCATACATAATACAAGATAATCGCATAGCATGAAGATTCCCTTGTTGTGCTAGCTAAATGCTTTTCAACCCATTCAACTAATTTAGTTACTCATGCATAAATAACAGAGAGTGAACAGATATAGAGAAAGAGATTTCATTTTGATAAATGAGTGGAGTACAAAATGACAATGGAAGTTAAAGGTAGAGGGCCTGGTAGCAATTCCTTGCTGACCGAGGCTTTTACATTGTAATCTCTATTCGGTTCTAAAGATGTTCCTGCTTCCGCAGGTGTCGACCCTTTCTCCGTCCTTGAAGATTCCGGCGCTCTCCAAAGCTTACCAGAACGATCTATCGGCACAACCTTCCCTCTCGCGTCCGCCTTAAAATGAAAGAAAACTATGAACAAGGGCGTGCGAACTTGTGGAACAAAGAAATGAACTGGTGAACCCTTTCTCTGGAGGCTACCTCTGGTATTTATAGACATCCAAGGGGAATGGCGGCTTTTATCTCTTGACTGTACAGATGGGATGACTTTAATTACTTACTGATTCGCCAAATATTTTTCACCGAAAAGCTGAATGTACTTTGTGATGGTTATCGGCTGTCAACTTAATTCGGATTCGACTGTTATCAGCTTTTTGTCCCATCGCGATTAATTAGCCTTTAACCTAGATATGCCCACCAAGTTGCGCTGACCAGGTTGGGGCGATCCTTCTTGGGTGAATGTTTGTGAGCACAATCATCGCAAAGCCTTGTAGTGAAGTTGCGCTCGACTGATGATTTCCTATGATCACAATTCTTGCATTGCATCAACGCATATTCTGCACAAAAATACAAAATTCAAATGTTTTAATGCGATGAATGCATGCGACTGCAATATTATGAAATTGATACTTCATGGACGCAAATTAACATATTTCATTGATAAATGGCAGAAATGCCAGTTATTATAAGCCTTTTATTTAGAATTATGAAGGCTAACAGGTAGAAAACACAGTGATAATAATTAGAACTTGTGAAAAATCGAGTTTTGCATCGATAAGCACCTAAAACCTCACTGACCCAATATTATCGTTATTCCGTGCCAAAGTGTCTATTTTTGTAGCTACCACAGGAATCAAATGCATGCATTTGTAATAAGCAATCATAGACAAACGCATCCGCTGAAGCCAGGCGACTGCAAAAGACGAACGTAGATGGCAACCCCATGCGTCCAACGCATGGAAGTTGTAGTAACCCTATGCGTCCAACGCATGGAAGTTGCAGTAATCGCATGCGTCCAACGCATGGAGAACGTGGTGAACAAATAGAGATTGCGTCCATGGAGTGACAGCCATAATAGAAGATCGCAAGATGGGCCAAATGTGTTGATAACTTCAACTAAATTAAGCACAGACGCATACCTTGGGAGTATCAACAAGATAAGGCGATGCGACAATGACCATACCATGACAAAAGCAGCAGTGAGCCATATCTTCATTATTACAGCTATCGGCGTCTAAGTTCTATAAATAGGCCTTGAGACCTGCATTTTGAGACATCCAAGCTTTTGCCTCAAGGCAGAAGTTTGTGATCACAGATGAGAGCTTGAGAGAGATTTCCAGTGAGAATTCTTCATCTCCATAGCCCAGACCGAGTGACGATCGGAGCATTCGCCGGAGATAGAGCTCGAGAGAGACATCTCCACCATTCATCCATGGCACCACCAGTAGCCTTGACGCAGAGTCCTTCATCTCCCTTCTAATCTCTGTATTATATTACATTTTAGCTTGAGATATTAAGATATTTTGTGATCAATGCTAATCTTACTTCCTCTATCACCGTCTTCTTCATCATCTTCATCTCTATCATAATTTATCTTCAACGTTTATTTATCAAAGTCAATCGCATGCTCAATTGTGTAGCCTAGAGATGGGACGCATGTAGCAACCCACCGAGAGGTGTGCGTTGTGCGAGTATAGTGAGTTAATCCTCTTTGCTTGTTGAAAAGCTGTGGCAATGCCTGTCTATGGGATGTTGCATTGCTTGTCTATGAGTTAAGTAGTTACGTCTAACTGCCTGAGAAGGTAAGGGATGGAACGCACTAAGCAAGGTTCGTATTGTTTCTAGAGATAGGCAAAATCTTATGCTCGACGCAACCATGCACTATAGAGATATAGTTATGCGGCTGACCACCTAGAGGTGTGATGCGTTAGTGCAACGAGCTAGGATTACTTGGGCGATTTAAGATAGTAAACATTACTATGCGTTATCGGTTGTTGTGTCTTTACTTATTCTCATTGCAAGTCTTCTATTGCTCAATCTGTTTAGTTAGGAGTAGGAGTAGTATGTAAAAAATTTAAACCTTCTTCGCTTTATTTTTATTCTTATTCATTGCCTCAAACGCATCGCTTCACAAATATTATTGAGTGACAAATCTCCGTGTTCAACCTCGGATTACCCGAGAAACTTGCGTTTGTGTTATACTTGGCGCAAGCGTAAGAAAACTTGTGATAGGAATGCATGGTCATTGCATGCTAAGATTAACGCATCATCATTCTGACGCATGAGCTCAGACTCATGGGAGCAAACGCATCTGATATGTCTAACGCATGATTCCATGTTCAAACCCATCCGTGCTTAATAATAAAATAAAACAAAATGCATCCCTGAATTATATCAACAAGTTTTTGGTGCCGTTGCCGGGGACTTGGCAGCTAATGTTTTGTGAAGTTTTATGTTTTTGTAGGCACCCTTTCAATCTTAGGCATATTGTGGATTGTGCGACCAAGCTGCAAACAATATTTGAAGTATAGGTGATGCGTCGAAAGTCAAATATTGACCCCGAGATAGAAAGGCTATCTGTCGCATGATCTAAAAGTAGTCTTAGACGTATGTCAACCATCATGCGTCCAACAACTGCTGGAAGCTCCAACGGCCAGGGTGAACCCCATGACCCAAGCAGTTGAGAGTCATCTCCTATATGGGAGACTCCTTATACTGACAACACTCCAATTCCTCTAGGGACGTCTTCTGCTTTATCTTTTACATTGCTTTCTTAGTTTAGGTTATCACTTTTATTTATTGTTATTTTGGATATGCGGCTGCTTCCTTTGTTGTGGTGCGTTTGCTCCTTGTAGGTGCGATAATAACTCTCCTTGGTGCGCAATTACAACGGAAGAATCCTCCACACCCTTTAACATATGGCTTCAATCGCATGAACTCCAACGCATTGTTGCATGCATTCTTTTACTTAAGGTTCTTTTCTTGTTATCTTTTATGCATTATCCTTTTGGAATTCTCCTTGTCTGACTGCGGTTCTTTGCGATGCGTCTATGATGGTACAAATAATTCACCGCGTCCTCTAGCTAGGCATCGCAAGGCGCTCTTTACTTTTAATAGTTTCTTCAAATTGTGAAAGTCTATAGTTTTATTATGTGCAAACCTTTGTTCAAGCATTTTTTATCACATTCCTGTTGAGTTTGCTTTTAGCTTGTAGTGAGAATGCTGCCACCCTCTAAGTTTGGAGGGTGGCAGCGGTCTTGGAATGCAGGAAGGTGAGTTAAGAATTTCTTGAGTGTAACGCTTGCTTGAGGACAAGCATGATTCTAAGTTTGGGGGGGTGATAACTGGCAGAAATGGCAGTTATTATAAGCCTTTTATTTAGAATTATGAGGGCTAACAGGTAGAAAGCGCAGTGATAATACTTAAAATTTGTGAAAAATTGAGTTTTGCATCGATAAGCACCTAAAACCTCACTGACCCAATATTATGCGTTATTCCATGCCAAAGTGTCTATTTTTGTAGCTACCACAGGAATCAAATGCATGCATTTGTAATAAGCAATCACAGACAAATGCATGATCTGAAGCCAAGCGACCGCAAAAGACGAATGCAGACGGCTGTAACATGTGTTTTGTATGTATGATATTCAATGCTCATGATGATGCGATACTACTACTATTTATGCGTTAATTAGAGATGCTCAAGTAGTATGCCCCGCGTTGTCACAAGTTTCCTTACGATGGAACCAAGTGTAATTCCACTGCAAGTTTCTCAGTGTGATCCGAGGTCGAACACGGGGAAGTGGTGCTAGTTATTGCGGTATGTTCATGGTATATGCGATCAGGTTTTTCAATTCTTTATAAAAGTGTGTACATGATGTAAATTACAGTAAAATAAAGGAAAGCAGTAGAATGCGATAAAACATTGAAATACAATAAACCTAAACTAGATGTTACAAGATACAGGCTTTATATGCAAGATACTAGGATTAAGGCTGGCTATGAAGGTTGTGCAAAGACGTGGGATGCGATGACAAGTCTTGTGAACAGATTAGAAAGAGAAAGATAAGTATTACAAACAACGCAAGTTCTTAATTGAATTGAAAGTTCAAATACTGTTCCGCTCTTCTCTTGGCATACACCTCTCAGTGATCGGCCACGTTTCCCACATGTTTGTGGTGAAACAGAGTCTAACGTAATGAATGCAAGGTTGCTTCCATGTCTGGAAGTACTACTCGCTTTAGTTAACGCACTCTTCTGACCTTCTCTCAATAGATCAAAATGACATCTTTACTTCTGCTCTCATAGGTGAAGATGCCGTCTAGCATGCTTTAGCTAAACGTATTTTATAACTTTAATACATATTAAGTTCTTGGTGATTCATATTGCTCATCAAGGGATTAAGAAAACATCATGAAGAAAGTGACTATTGGGTGAACGAAAATAGACAGAAAATGGTAAACAAAATCAATCGAAACATTGAATATTTCTACTAAGTGTTTGATGCATGATATGTGAATGAAGAGATAAAGAAAATATGGAATACAATGAAAGAGAGATAGAGTAGATACAATCTGGTGCCAATGTCTTGGCACAGATTCAATGGAGATCTGCTTGTCAGATCGGATGGTTTCTCTGAATTCGCTGGGGTATTTATAGGAGCAGATCCTTTGACTCCAGCCTTGTGGTCCCCACTTTTGTTATGGAAATTTCGAAGATGGAGAGATATTATTCCTTCTATTATGCAATCGGACCATCAAATTTGTACAACGATTAGTTGTACACATGTCTCAATCCTCCGCCTTTGTGTTGCTCAGCTGCATCTTTCGATCATGGGTTCGTATACGGTGTTTGTTTATATTATCGCATGTGGTCGAAGCATAACTCTAGACCGACTGTCTATTGTTCCATTACTTCGATAATCATCTCTTCATGGTTGATCGACGGGCGCAATGTGACAGAGATATGTTGATTAGTTTCTCATGAGCCTTGAATGCAAACGGTGACTTGGTCTCCTGCAAAACAGAGTAAAGTTTGGCTTGTCCTCCATCTTTTTGGCATTAGTGGGTGTAATTGCAAACATTTATAATTATTGTCATACCAGGTTAATTTTCATACAATTGGCGCATAATTACTAACTTTTGGCCGCAATATCTAGATAAGATGGCATAAATAACTTGTATTTCTACAAGTTATCAACGGCAACCCCATGCGTCCAACGCATGGAAGTTGCAATAACCCCATGCGTCCAACGCATGGAGAACGCGGTGAATAAATAGAGATTGCGTCCACAGAGTGATAACCATAATAGAAGATCGCAAGATGGGTAGAACGCGTTGATAACTTCAGCTAAATTAAGCTTGGACGCATACCTTGGGAGTATCAACAAGATAAGGCGATGTGACAACGCTCATACCGCGACAACAGCAGCAGTGAGCCATACCTTCATCATTACAACTGTCGGTGTCCAAGTTCTATAAATAGCCCTTGAGACTTGCATTTTGAGACATCCAAGCTTTTGCCTCAAGGCAGAAGTTTATGATCACAGATGAGAGCTTGAGAGAGATTTCCAGTGAGAATTCTTCATCTTCATAGCCCAGATCGAGTGACGATCGGAGCATTCGCCGGAGATAGAGCTCGAGAGAGACATCTCCACCATTCATCCATGGCACCCCCAGCAGCCTTGACGCAGAGTCTTCATCTCCCTTCTAATCTCTGTATTGTATTACATTTTAGCTTGAGATATTAAGATATTTTGTGATCAATGCAAATCTTACTTCCTCCATCACCGTCTTCTTCATCATCTTCATCTCTATCATAATTTATCTTCAACGTTTATTTATCAAAGTCAATCGCATGCTCAATTGTGTAGCCTAGAGATAGGATGCATGTAGCAACCCACCGAGAGGTGTGCATTGTGCGAGTATAGTGAGTTAATCCTCTTTGCTTGGTGAAAGGTTGTGGCAATGCCTGTCTATGGGATGTTGCATTGCTTGTCTATGAGTTAAGTAGCCGCGTCTAACTGCCTGAGAAGGTAAGAGATGGAACGCACAAAGCAAGGTTCGTAATGTTCCTAGAGATAGGCACAATCTTATGCTCGACGATACCATGTACCATAGAGATATAGTCATGCGGCTGACCACCTAAAGGTGTGATGCGTTAGTGCAACGAGCTAGGATTACTTGGGCGATTTAAGATAGTAAACATTACTATGCGTTATTGGTTGTTGTGTCTCTACTTATTCTCATTGTAAGTCTTCTATTGCTCAATCTATTTAGTTAGGAGTAGGAGTAGTGTGTAAAACATTTAAATCTTCTTCGCCTTACTTTTATTCTTATTCATTGCCTCAAACACATTGCTTCACAAATATTATTGAGTGACAAGTCTCCATGTTCGACCTCGGATTACCCGAGAAACTTGCGTTTGTATTATACTTGGCGCAAGCGTAAGAAAACTTGTGATAGGAATGTGTGGTCATTGTATGCTAAGATTAACGCATCATCATTCCAATGCATGACCTCAGATGCATGGGAGCAAACGCATCAGATATTTCTAACGCATGATTCCATGTTCAAACCCATCCATCCTTAATAATAAAATAAAACAAAACGCGTCCTCAAGCATAAGCTAAAGATTCCTTTAGCAAGTCAACCGCAATGTTCTTTTCCTTGATTTCTCAAGGATACTTCGTTCAAATCCTATATGCCAAAACTTCCTTAAGTCTTATTCAAGCCTTTTCTTAAAATATTTCTAAGACCTAGGGACTGCAAGCTTAACCTTCAAAAGGACTTTACTAATGTCCAGAACATCGCATGATTTATTTCAAAAAGAAAATTTTCCACCGGGGTATCAAATGATTTTATCCTTGCATATTTCTTGTCATTGTTATTTTTTTCTGACCTTGCGCTGATCCAAGTGCTTTCCTTCATTTTGGCTTGCCCCCACGGGTGTCATGTGGACATCCAACCACGAGCAATGCGCTCTTTTTTAGACTAAACTCATACCTACTTGGCAGCGGAGTTGCGATCATTTATTTATGCATTGATCCGTGTGACTTACTTTCGTTTTAGCTTGCCCCCACGTATGTCATGCGAACATCCAACTACGGGTTTCTCATTTTGTTGACAGTGGAGTTATTATTCTAAAAAATTATTATTATTATTATTATTATTTATAGAAATAGCAAGGTCGAAAATAAATACCTCACCCTCAAATTTAAAATACGGCAATTTCCTCATTACCAAAAGATTGAAATGAGTCATGCAATGTTCTTAGAATGCGTTGTAAAGAGAGTTTGAAAGAAAGCTAGCAAACCCCGAACTTCTAGAAATATTTCATGAGGTGACTATCTTAAGACTAAGTTGACTCTAGTATATACAAAAGAAATATAAGCATATTTTTCATCATTGAAATCATACTTGGGAAAGAGACATTATGTGGTAACCTATGATAACTTGTAGAAATACAAGTTATTTATACCACCTTATATAGATATTGCGGCCAAAAGTTATTAATTATTCACCAATTGTATGAAAATTAACCTAGTATGACAATAATTATAAATGTTTGCAATTACACCCACTAATGCCAAAAAGATGGAGGACAAGCCAAACTTTACTCTGTTTTGTAGGAGACCAAGTCACCGTCTGCGCTCAAGGCTCATGAGAAACTAATCAATGCATCTCTATCATATTGCGCCCGTCGATCAACCATGAAGAGACGATTACCAAAGTAACGGCGCAACGCGACAATCGGTCTAGAGCTACGCTTCGACTGCATGCGGTAATAAAAACAAACATAGCATGCGAACCCATGATCAAAAGATGCAACTGAGCAACGCGAGAGCGGAGGATTGAGACACGTGTACAACTAACGGTTGTGCAAAATTGATGGTTTGATTGCATAACAGAAGGAATAATATCCCTCCATCTGCGGAATTACCATAACCATCACGTGGGACCACAAGTCCGGAATCAAAGGATCTGCTTCTATAAATACCCCAGTTGTCATACCCTCTCCCAGACTACCTACTAGCTTAGTCAGGGAGATGGCGTGAAGCCAACAGACATTGTCCTCCTCTAACGATACCTATTGATCCTGCTAAATCGTTGAACCTGATAAACATACTAATCTTAGATATAAAATACTTTACATGTAACACAACACAGCGGAATCCCTGAAAACCTTTAGACACACATGAAGTGCAGTCCTGACATAACTCGGTTTGAAAAATAACCTTATAGAGATATCACAACCAAAAACATATCCAACTGGGGTTTACACAACCACGACTTCTAGTGCTTACACAACCATAAACCATCCAGTTCTTACAAAGACATTTACAATATAAACAGACGCAATGTACAACTCCACCCACGTATGAAGCTTGATCTGGAATCTTTTAAGAGAAAATAGACTTTGATAGTTATCAGGCACCGGGAGCTCGATCTCTATTGGAAAAGTGGGAAAACATTTTGAAAGAGCCACCTACAAAGCCCAGTGAGTGACTAAATTTAAAACTGTAAATCCGCAAATCGGAACACGTGATAAACCTTTAAACATATAAATTTGTTCAATCAAAGCGTTAAACATAAATGTGTAATGCTAAGAGCTTTCTCAAATGTTTCGCAAGTACGTCATTAAAATCTAGCAAGGCATATCAAGTATATAAAACATTTTAACTAACATGACAAATCAACGTTGTGTAGGGCACGCCCAGTACAACCAATTTTTACTAGTTCTACGATGTAGTGGGGCCCGCCCAACACACCCATCGTCTTTGTCGTAGTGGGGCCCACCTAGCACTCCCGAAAGCATCATTGTCACGGAGTACACTCAACGTCAACAACGGAATATAACCTGTGTGTACACGGTACCATATAGCCTCGGGCCCAATATCCCAGTCATGTAGTCAATAAAAGTCTCAGAAAACCACATGAAAACATGAAAATATTCCTACTTATCTTTATCTTTCGTAAAACTCAAGCTTACTCGGCTTGCTCGTGAAAAACTGAAAATCTTTAAACAGTACTCGCTAATACATACTTTACCTTAAATGGTATCGTTTCAACTACATATCAAGAAGTCAATAATCACGTGCTCGTATATAAACCTCATTAAAAAATCTAAGCTTAAAACTTATGCTTGAAACCATTCATAGAAATCATGTATCATTCATAAGTTCATATTCAAGCATGTAAACCATTTAACCATAAATTACAGTTTAGAAATCATTTTTGAAATTTGTTTTGTCACTCACAGTCTTGGCTAGTTCCCTGGTCTGTAGACTCGGCCTATTTCCTCTTGGCCTGTCAAACAACCGAAACGAAGCATCAGAACTATAAATCGTCTTGTCTGTCCATGCTCATGAATTCTAAATTCTATAAATAAAATCACACTTCACATTTTCTTTCCAGATTTTCCAGATTCAATACCCTAATTTCCAACACTCATAACTTCCTCAATACTTGACCAAAATTAATGTAGTATATATCAAACTCTTCATTTTGGAACCCTCTACAATTACCTGAAGGAAGAAGAACGTGAAATTCTTTTTCCTTTCTCCCACAGGGAACAGGAGATTTGAAAAAGGATCTTAGAGTGTATAGGGTTGGGCCAGGTGGGTTTCTTAATGCCTTCTTTTTTCTTCTCATCGGAGTTATTTCACAAAGACTTGCCATGGTAGATTCTCAACGGATTTGTCCAAAAATCCCCCGAACACAACAAAAATAGATTCGTGCTTCTCTGCTACCCTCTACCTTTCTCCTGAAATTAAACCTAACTCTAATCATTTTTGGCTCACAAATTCTTTATGAAAGTTATAGGAAATTGAATAAGCTTTCCAACCATACCTAATTGAGCTTCTAATCCAACCTGTAGACCCCAAAATGTTCGAAAACCAGAGAAAAGCAGAGATCCGTCTGATTTGCACGAAAATTCTGTGCTCTGTATTCCTTTTCAAAAACTATTAACTTCACATCAGATTTAGCTGAAGCTTCCTTCATGAAATTTGTTGAAAATAGATTAACTTTAAAGAAAGTTAGGCCTCACCTCTTAGTTCTTCTTGTGTAGCTCAAACCGACTTAAAAACAAGAGATAGGTAGGTTGAACCCAAATTCTTTCATGGTTGCACTTGCATGAGCTTTTCCTCCCTTCTTCAACCTCCAACCTGCAGCAACTTCTTCTTCCTCTTCCTTCACTCTCTCTCTCGAAATTCTCTGAAAATATAATGGGAAATGATGGAGAAATGGGCTGAAATGAGGGGGTTCTCACTTTAAACCCTAAGCACTGAATGGGTTTCCAATTTCTTTCATTTCTTTTTTTTTTCCCTTTTCCCTTTTCCTTTCCTTTTCTTTTCTTTTCTTTTCTTTTCTTTTCTTTATTCTCTTTCTTTTCTTTTCTTTATTTATAAATTCCAAAATTACTAAAGGCAACTTCAACCGAAAGCTTTGCCATTTTCTTCAACAATGGAACAATAATAACTTAAATCCAACATCCTACAATGTGTGACAAGAGCAAATAATCCAAGGAAAGTCTCGGGTTTACAACTTACCTCCCCCTTATGAAATTTCTTCCTCGAAATTTAGAAGTCCTTAGGTGAAGAGTGTCGGGTAACTCCTCCTCATCTGGTCTTCTGACTCCCAGGTTGCCTCATCCACTCCGTGATGTCTCCAAAGGACCTTCACAAGTGGGATCGTTTTGTTCCTCAAAACTTGCTCCTTTTTGTCAAGGATCTGAACCGCTTCCTCTTTATAAATCAAGTCTTCTTTTAGCTCAACCGATTATTCTTGCAACACATGTGATGGATTTGGAATATACTTCCTCAACATGGACACATGGAAAACATCATGTATTCGGGCAAGTTTTGCTGGCAACTCAAGTCTATAGGCTGCTGGTCCAACTCGTTCTGTTATCCGATAAGGACCAATATATCTAGGACTCAGCTTACCTTTCCTCCCAAAGCAAAGAACACCTCTCCACGGAGATAACTTTAAGAAAACCTGATCTCCAACTTGAAATTCTAAGTCTCTTCGTCGTTTATCTACATAGCTCTTCTGTCGATCTTGAGCTATCTTCAGGTTCTCTCTAATCGACTTAATGTTATCTTACGTAACTTGTACCAACTCAGGACCAACTAGCTTTCGCTCTCCCACTTCATTCCAGCATACAGAAGTTCTGCATGGTCTGCCATATAAAGCCTCGAATGGTGCCATGTCGATACTAGACTGATAGTTGTTATTATAAGCAAACTCCATAAGTGATAAGTGGGTATCCCAACTTCCCTTAAACTGAAAGACACATGCTCTCAACATGTCTTCTAAGGTCTGGATGGTCCTCTCTGACTGACCATCTGTCTGGGGATGAAATGTTGTACTGAACTTCAACTTTGTTCCCATTACTTTCTACACACTAGGCCAAAACATAGAAGTAAACCTCGGATCCTTATCTGAAACTATGGACACTGGCGCTCCATGCTGACTCACAATCCTGTCGACGTATAACTTAGCTAGCTGATCTAGTGTAGACGTTGCTTTAATCGATAAAAACCGCGCTATCTTGGTGAGTCTGTCTACTATTACCAATATACTATCATGTCCACCAGTAGTACAAGGTAATCCAAACAGAAAATCCATGGTAATATACTTTCACTTCCACTCCGACACTGGCAGTGGATTAAGGAGTCTTCCTGGCCTCTGTCTCACTGGTTTAACCTGTTGGCAGATCAAACATTTATCAACATATTCGACTATCTCTCGCTTTATACCAGGCCACCAATAAGTTTTCTTCAAAGTTCTGTACATCTTGGTGCTTCCTGGATGCATAGCGTAAGCTGAACTGTGAGCTTCCTCTAGTATAGCACCTTTAAGCTCACTAATACTCGGAATGCATAGTCTTCTCTGCTTAACTATGGCTTCGTCTGCTCTCAACTCAAATTCTGCTTCTGAGCCTTGCTTGGACTTTGCAAGTATCTTCTGTAAATTACTATCTTCTGGCTGTCTTCTCACAATCTCTGCTACTAGAGAAGACCTAACCTGAAATTGAGCTAAAAGACTCCCCAAACTCTCTGCAGTCACAATCGCCCTGAAACCTCTTAACTCACTTAGCAAAGGTGCTCGAATACCACACAAGGCACTCTTCGGAAGTCTCGACTTCCTACTTAATGCATCGGCCACTACGTTAGGCTTACCTGGATGGTATTCAATGGTACAGTCATAGTCTTTAATCAGTTCCAGCCATCGCCTCTGTCTCAGATTCAGCTTTTTCTGATCAAAGATATACTTCAGGCTCTTATGATCTGTGAAAATGTGGCACTTCTCATCGAATAAATAATGTCTCCAAATCTTCAGTGCTAAAACAACTGCTGCTAGCTCAAGATCATGGGTAGGGTAATTACACACATGCTTCTTCAACTGCCTTGAAGCATAAGCTATTACCTTCCTTTCCTGCATAAGAGCAACCTAATCCTTGCCTCGAAGTGTCACAATAAATCACATACTCCTTCCCTATTATAAGAAGTGTCAAAATAGGTGCTGTCACTAATCTCTTCTTCAGCTCCTGGAAACTTTGTTCACATTTATCCAACCACTCAAACTTATCATTCTTCCTTATCAAAGCTGTCAAGGGTAATGCTAATTGTGAGAAATCCTCAACAAAACGTCTGTAGTATCCGACAAGGCCTAGGAAACTATGTACTTCTGTTGCACTAGCTGGTCTCTCCTAGTTGACAACAGCTTCCACTTTCTGCAGATCAACACTAACTCCGTCCGCTAAAACTACATGCCCTAAGAACACTACCTGTTTCAACCAGAACTCATATTTGCTGAACTTAGCGTACAACTATTTATCACGTAGTGTCTGTAGAACAATCCTCAGATGTTTCTTATGGGTTTTCCTGTCAATTGAGTAAACTCGTATGTCATCGATGAATACTATCACAAACTGATCTCAGTACTGATGGAAGATCCTGTTCACGAGGTCCATGAAAACTACTGGCGCATTCGTTAAACCGAATGGCATCACTAAAAACTCATAGTGCCCATACCTCGTCCTGAATGCTGTCTTAGGAATATCTGATTCCCTAACCTTTAATTGGCAGTATCCTGACCTCAAATCAATCTTAGAGAACACTGCTTCTCCCCTTAACTGGTCAAACAAGTTGTAACACCCTCCAAATATTTTTTTATATTTTTATGTAATTTCAGTATTTCCTTTTATTGTTGAGGGCATTTGTGGAATTTTGGAAGTCAAGTATAGTTGCGGAATTTAATAGTTGGCGTGAAATTATTCAATTTGAAAATTAATGGCAGGAATTAATTTTCTTTTGAAAAGAAAAGGAATTTAATAGTATAAAGTGGAATAAGGAAAAAGAATAAAGTATAATTATACTTATTTCCTTTTTTAGTTATTATTATTATTATTATTATTTATAAAAAAATAAATAAAAAAAATCAAACCCCCCTTTCTTCCTCACGCATCCGGCCCCCCCTTCCTTTTTCTAGCCACCATCGATGCCTTACCCCACCACGTCACTCCTGCCGCTGACCTCGACCAGCAGCCGATCTCCTCAACCCGTTGTCCAGATGTTGTCAGTCCGACCCTAGCCGCTTGCCGCTGAGGTTTTGCCCAACTGATGCCTACCGTTCGGCGAGGCCCGACCGCATTCGAAGCCCCGCCCTCCAGATCCGCGCGTCTGCCGCTCGATCTGTTTGCCTAGCCCTTACTCCAGGTCACTCGTCGAGTGGAGTCATCCGGCCGTCGCTTAACGTCGTCCAGCGATGCGCCTCGCTCTTGTCTCAACCTCTGTGAGGCCATTCGACACCCTAGCTAGACGTCCACATTCAGCCATCGAAGTTTTTGTCGCCGTCGAAGCCTCAACGATCGCTTGAGTTCACTTGCCACCATTGTGTGATCTCAAGGGAATCTTGGATTTGGGTAAGATCATTTCTTGTTGGGTTGGGTTGAGTTTTGGATGCCCATTAAGTTTGGAATGAGAGTTAACCTTGGTTGCATTATTTGACTTTAGATTGGAGTTGAAAATTGTTGAAGCGACCATCCACCAGATTCAAGGTTGTTCGATAGGTGTTTTGTATAAGGTTTGCGATTCTTGTGGTTACTCTTGAACACCAATCAGCTTGGGGATGGTTAGATTAAATTTTATATGTTTTGGTTTTGGGTTAAAATTGTTAACATCTCCTTGGTTTGGATTTTAGATTCAAGACTTGAGACATTTAGGGTGTTGCTCATCAAAGTAAAGGCCAATTATCTTTTGAAGTTTGGTAAGTTTGGAGTAAGTTGTTGGGTGGTTATTTTGAATTAAGATTAATTGTGGAGAATTAAGTTATTAATTTTGAACTTTGTGTATGTTCAGGTAACCAACAGAAGTGGGTTTTGGAATTAAGTTTAGACCGAGCTATAGTTTAGGTGAAGTAAAATTGGAGGTCTTTGAATAACTTGGTTAATTGGAGTTAGACCCAAAATATTGATTTAAATATTGGATTTAGCTTAGGTGTTGCTTGTCTTGAAAAGGATAAGCTTGCTTGGGCTTCTTTGGATTTAATTTCGAGGTAAGTAATCTTACCACTGGAACTGCCCACGGGCCAGGCTTTAGTTGTATGCTAGCATGATAAATGTATGTTATGGTAAATGTTAGCATGTTGATTGATAGTATGACCTAAATCAAAGTATGTTCTGGCACAAATTTTGATTTGTTTACATACACTCCTAAGTGCTTGATCGTTAGTATGTGATAGTATGTGTTTTCATATGTCGATGTCTGATCTGCTGGTGTTGAGGCATACTTGCATGTTGTGGATTTATGATATAAGTTATACATGGATGATGTATAATATGTTATTAAGAATTATGTGTATGTGATGCAGCCATGGTATCAAGGATTTTTATGTATGTTTTAGAACTGTACAATGTTGAATCATAGCACGTTAAGACTGTGTGACTATCCTCTTTAATTAGTTAGATGCTCACAAGTTTGTGTTTCCTTTGGGATTCACCAGTTTGTGTTTCCTTCGGGATTCACCAGTTTGTGTTTCCTTCGGGATTCACCAGTTTTGTGTTTCCTTCGGGATTCACCAATTTTGTGTTTCCTTCGAGATTCATCAGTTTTGTGTTTCCTTCAGGATTCACCAATTTTGTGTTTCCTTCGGGATTCACCAATTTTGTGGGCATTTTTAAGTACAATAGGATAGGACTCAGTCTCTCATCTGTTACATGTATTTATGTGCCATATGCGAGTATCTAGAGGACATAGATGCCTAGCTCGACCCCAATGGTGGGGCTACTTACTGAGTATGTCATACTCATTCTTTCTTATGTTGATGTTTCAGGTAAGGGTAGAGATGCACTGGCGATGGCGCAGCGGAATTCATGATCGAGCCACTGGGACTAGTTTTTATGCTTCCGCATCATGAGATTTAGAGTTCTTTTCATGTTTCTCTTAATGTTAAGTTTTGATGTTTGAAACTTATTATTAATAATTGTTTTTCATATGTATTTATTAACCTTTATGATTTATGAGTACCCTATTATTGTTTTTAACAATTGCATTTAATAAATGTCTTTTGAACTTCTCTTGTTTTAATTAGCATTTATTTCAAATAACTGAGTGTCGTTTTAAATTCTTTGCATGCATTTATTTTAGTAACGGCCTTACCTAAGTTCTAGGGGGTCGGGTTGTTACACAAGTCATCAATGCAGTGTAGGGGATACTTGTTACATATCGTGACCTTGTTTAACTGCCTGTAATCAGTGTATAATCTGAGGGTACCATCTTTCTTCTTCACGAATAACACTGGAGCTCCCCAAGGCAATACACTAGGCCTGATGTATCCCTTGTCAACTAGTTCTTGTAACTGCACCTTCAGCTCTTTAAGCTCGTTCGGAGCCATTCTGTACGGCGCCTATGAAATAGGTGCTGTTCCTGGTAACAATTCAATAGTGAACTCCACCTCTCTATCAGGTGGCAAACCTGATAGATCAGCTGAAAAAACATCAAGAAATTCGTGCACTACAGGAACAACTTCTGGTTTCAGCTTTTCTTCCTGCACCTCTACTACGTGTGCAAGAAATGCTGTGCAACCCTTCCTCAACAACTTCTCAGCTTTCAGAGCTGAAATCAAACTCGTAGGAATAATCTTCCTCTCACCCCTAAAAACCACTTCAGCCAAACCTAGTTTCCTAAAAGTCACTTCCTTCCTATGGCAATCCATAGAAGCATAGTGAGTGAATAAGAAATCCATTCCCAAAATTACATGTAACGCCTGCAACTCTAGTGGAAGAAGATCCACTAGCATACTGAGACCTTCTACTAAAACCTCACAATCACGCAACACTTCATTGACTAGTAAAACGTCACCAACTAGAGTGTATATAACTAACCCCTCAGATAAAGGCTCTAGCATCCTATTCAGCTTAGTTAGAAACATACTAGAAATAAAGGAATGCGTAGCACTTGGATCTAATAAAACACGTGCAGGTACATTACAAATAAAAACCGTACCAGTAATCATGTCTGGTGCATCCTCCGCTTCCTGTTGAGTCATAGCGTAGACTTTTCCCTGCTGCCTAGGTCTACCCACAACTCCCTTCTGCTTTGCACCACTGGTGCTCTCTCCTGCAGTCGCTAAGACTCTCGGCTGCTCCACTGTGTGGGACTCAATGCCTTGGTCTCTTTGAACTGCTGCTCTCAGCTGTGGATAGTCTCTCTTGAAATTCCCTGGCTGTCCACACTGGTAACACACACCGGCACCAACAAGACACTGACCCTGATGATTCCTACCACAACTTGCACATGGGGTTCTCCTGGTTTCACTAGCAACAGACTCCATCCGCGGTCTTGCTGCTGAACTAGCAGACTGACTGGGTGCTCTCTGGCTCTGCCTCTGATAAGCACTACCTGAACTCATCTGCTTCGATGACTAGCCACCAGACCGACGCTTAAAAATCTTGATGGCCTGAAACATTCACTCCAGGTGTGAACCTTCGCTACTCACGACCTCGAAAACCACTAGCTGTTGAAGCCCCATGACTAGGCTCAACTACTGACTTCTCCTCTGTTATACTCTGCTCCACATGTAGGCCAGTCTCTACTAATTAAGAAAAATCCGTCCATTTAGCAATAGATGTAACCGGTGTACGTATCTCAAAACACAGCCCTCTTTCAAACCTTTGACATCTGTCACTCTCAGATGCCACAATTACATCAGCATACCGTGAAAGCTCGGTATACTTTCTCTCGTACTCGGCCACTGAAAGTGACCCTTGCTTCAGCCCCAGGAACTCATCTCTCTTTGCCTCATAGTATGTGTTGGGATAATACTTGTCTTCAAATATGCCTCTAAAAGTCTGCCAATCTAACATACGTGCATCACTACGCCTGGCTAATATGGATTTCCACCATCCCTCTGCCTCCTTCTGCAGTAGGAATGTGGCCAATCTGACTTTTCGCTCCTCAGGACAGCTCATCACATCGAAGCATTTCTCAAGCATATTTAACCAAACCTCAGCGTCAACTGGATCTGTGGAACCCTCAAACACTGTGGATCCTAATTTCTTTAACCGTTTTATTCCATACATCTTTTCCGGATCACTAGGCCCTACTCTCTCTGGCCTACCTACCTTCTGTGCAGATCTAAAAAATTGCTCGTTTCTTGCACCAGTCTGAACTCTTAGGGTATTAGGTCCCCTTTCAGATTGACCTTGGGTAGGATCCTGCATCCCATCTTAATTCTGCCGGCATCGTTTGCTGGTACGTGGTGGGATGACTCCTATAACATATCAACACATCAGACATGCTATAGATACTTAACTCAGATGCATGATACTAAACTTCTACCCACATTCTAGTCCTGACTGGACTCACTGTTATCCATACTTGGACCATACTATGCTAGTTCTATTTGAACTGACTCAGCGTCTAACTATTTACTTCCTAGATTCTTCTAAGCACTAACTGCTCTGTCTCATTTTCCATGGAGCTAACCGCTCTGATACCAAGTTGTCACACTCTCTCCCAGACTACCTGCTAGCTTAGTCAGAGAGATGGCGTGAAGCCAACAAACATCGTCCTCCTTTAACGATACCTATCGACCCTGCTAAATCGTTGAACCTGATAAACATACTAATCTTAGATATAAAATACTTTACATGTAACACAACATAACGAAATCCTTGAAAACCTTTAGACACACATGAAGTGCAGTCCTGACATAACTCGGTTTGAAAAATAACCTGATAGAGATATCACAACCAAAAACATATCCAACTAGGGTTTACACAACCACGACATCTAGTGCTTACACAACCATAAACTATCCAGTTCTTACCAAGACATTTACAATATAAACAGACACAATGTACAACTCCACCCACTATGAAGCTTGATCTGGAAGCTTTTAGGAGAAAACAGACTTTGGCAGTTATTAGGCACCGGGAGCTCGATCTCTACCTGAAAAGTGAGAAAACATTTTGAAAGAGTGAGCTACGAAGCCCAGTGAGTGACTAAATTTAAAACTGTAAATCCACAAATCAGAACACGTGATAAACCTTTAAACGTATAAATCTGTTCAATCAAAGCGTTAAACATAAACGTGTAACGCTAAAAGCTTTCTCAAATGTTCCGCAAGTACGTCATTAAAATCTAGCAAGGCATATCAAGTATATAAAACATTTTAATTAACATGACAAATCAACGTTGTGTAGGGCACGCCCAGTACAACCAATTTTTACTAGCTCTACGATGTAGTGGGGCCCGCCCAACACTCCCATCGTCTTTGTCGTAGTGGGGCCCACCTAGCACTCCCGAAAGCATCGTTGTCACGGAGTACACTCAACGTCAACAACGGAATATAACCTGTGTGCACACGGTACCATATAGCCTCGAGCTCAATATCCCAGTCATGTAGTCAATAAAAGTCTCAGAAAACCACATGAAAACATTAAAACATTCCTACTTATCTTTATCTTTCGTAAAACTCAAGCTTACTCGGCTTGCTCATGAAAAACTGAAAATCTTTAAACAGTACTCGCTAATACATACTTTACCTTAAATGGTATCGTTTCAACTACATTTCAAGAAGTCAATAATCACGTGCTCGTATATAAACCTCATTAAAAAATCTAAGCTTAAAACTTATGCTTGAAACCATTCATAGAAATCATGTATCATTCATAAGTTCATATTCAAGCATGTAAACCATTTAACCATAAATTACAGTTTAGAAATCATTTTTGAAATTTGTTTTGTCACTCACAGTCTTGGCTAGTTCCCTGGTCTGTAGACTCGGCCTATTTCCTCTTGGTCTGTCAAACAACCAAAACGAAGCATCAGAACTATAAATCGTCTTATCTGTCCATGCTCATGAATTCTAAATTCTATAAATAAAATCACACTTCACATTTTCTTTCCAGATTTTCCAGATTCAATACCCTAATTTCCAACACTCATAACTTCCTCAATACTTGACCAAAATTAATGTAGTATATATAAAACTCTTCATTTTGGAACCCTCTACAACTTACCTGAAGGAATAAAAACGAGATTCCCAAAGGATTTGTCTAGAAATCCCCCGAACACAGCAAAAACAGATTCGCGCCTCTCTGCTACCCTCTACCATTCTTCTGAAATTAAACCTAACTCTAATCATTTTTGGCTCACAAATTTTCATGAAAGTTATAGGAAATTGAATAAGATTTCCAACCATATCCAATTGAGCTTCTAATCCAACATGTAGACCCCAGAATGTTCGAAAACCAGAGAGAAGCAGAGATCCTTCTGATTTGCACGAAAATTCTGTGCTCTGTTTTCCTTTTCAAAAACCATTAACTTAACATCATATTTAGCTCAAGATTCCTTCATGAAATTTGTTAGAAAATAGATTAACTTTCAAGAAAGTCAGGCCTCACCTCTTAGTTCTTCTTGTGTAGCTCAAACCGACCTAAAAGCCAGAGATAGGTAGGTTGAACCCAAATTCTTCAATGATTGCACTTGCATGAGCTTTTCCTCCCTTCTTCAACCTCCAACCTGCAGCAAATTCTTCTTCCTCTTCCTTCACTCTCTCTCGAAATGCTCTGAAAATATAATCGGAAATGATGGAGAAATGGGTTGAAATGAGTGGGTTCTCACTTTAAACCCCAAGCACCGAATGGGTTTCCAATTTCTTTCATTTTCTTTTTTTTTCCCTTTTTCCTTTTTCTTCTTTTCTTTTCTTTTCTTTTCTTTTTTTTTCTTTTCTTTTTCTTTATTCCCTTTCTTTTCTTTTCTTTATTTATAAATTCCAAAATTATTAAAGACAACTTCAACCGAAAGCTTTGCCATTTTCTTCAACAATGGAACAACAATAACTTAAAATCCAACATCCTACAATGTGTGACAAGAGCAAATAATCTAAGAAAAGTCTCGGGTTTACACCAGTGATTTCAGAGAAAAGTATGCTATTGGATACTAGGCTAATTGTTGTAAGATTTTAAAGAGAAAAGGCTGAGCTGAGTGCTGAAGAGAAGAAATCTGAGAAGAGAACGAGATAAGGTCGAGAGGTAAATCTCAGATCCGACATATCATACACCCGATCGAAGCTCTGTGCAGAGACTCCTGCTACCGATGGAGCAAGCCTGAGAGGAAAGCTCTTCCTGCCATTGAAATCATCCGATCCAACAAGCAGATCTCCATCGAATCTGTGCCAAGACATTGGCACCAGATTGTATCTGTTCTATCTCTCTTTCATTGTATTCCATATTTTCTTTATCTCTTCATTCACATATCATATATCAAACACTTAGTAAGAATATTAAATGTTTCGATAGATTTTGTTTACCATTTTCTGTCCATTTCCGTTCACCCATTAGTCACTTTCTTCATTATGTTTTCTTAATCCCTTGATGAGCAATATGAATCACCAAGCAATCCTGTGCCTTAATCATTTTACAAACAAAGAGAGGGTCAAATGATTTAAAACAAAACAACAAGTTTTTTTTATATATGTATATATATTGAAAGAAAGATAAGTAAGATGCAGATAGCTAAATGATAACAAAAGTGATGAAGGAATAAGAGTTCAAGAATCAAACAAGGGGTATTCCGGGTTTTTCAGCTTCATGGAGGCTTTTTCTGGCTAGAAATCACTTTTGCAATATGCCTTAACTCGCTGTCAATTAACCTTAAATATGCGGCTTCCATCCTTACTGATCAGCTCAACCGCACCATGTGGGAATTTTTCTTTAATAATGAAGGGTCCGGACCAGCGTGATTTTAATTTTCCCGGGAAGAGCCGCAGTCGTGAGTTGAAGAGTAAGACCTTTTGCCCGACTTGGAGGTTCTTACCGCAAATGCGTTTGTCATGCCAGCACTTGGTGCACTCTTTGTAAATCTTTGCATTCTCATACGTGTTAATCCTCCATTCTTCTAGCTCGACCAATTGCGTTTTTCGTGCTTCTCCTGCCTTCTTCAAATCGAAGTTCAACTTCTTTACCGCCCACAGTGCCTTATGTTCCAGCTCCAAAGGCAAATGACATGCCTTACAAAATACCAACGCATATGGGGACATACCTATTGGTGTTTTAAATGCAGTACGGTATGCCCATAACTCATCATCAAGCTTTGTTGCCCAATCTGTTCGTGAAGGCCTTACTACCTTCTCAAGTCTCAACTTAATTTCTCGATTAGACACCTCAGCCCAACCATTCGTTTGCGGATGGTATGTGGTGGCCACTTTGTGGAGAATGTTGTATTTACGCAGTAGCTCCTTGATATTACAGTTGACAAAGTGGGATCCTTCATCACTTATGATGGCATGGGGAGTGTCGAAACGAGTGAAAATTTGTTTCTTCAGGAATTGGGAGACTACCGCCGCATCACTTGCAGCGCATGCTATTGCCTCTACCCACTTGGAGACATAATCGACGGCTAATAAAATGTAATGTTTACCATTCGAAGGGGGAAATGGTCCCATGAAATCAATCCCCCACACGTCGAACAATTCAAGCTCCAAGATGGTGTTCATTGGCATTGCATTTTTCCACGAAATGTTACCTATGTGTTGGCACCGATCACATTTTATTGCGTAGTCAGCCGCATCCTTGAACAATGCAGAACAAAAGAATCCATTCTTTAAGACTTTGGCTGCAGTGCACTGCCCTCCAAAGTGCCCACCATATGGTGAGTCATGGCATTGCAATAATATGCGTTGTTGAGCAGCATTTGGTATGCATAATCGAAAAATTTGGTCTGCACCTCTTTTATACAAATTTGGCTCATCTTAATAATAATGTCTGCATTCATTTTTGAGCTTCTTCTGTTGGTGGTAGGTGTAATCTTCGGGAAATTGCTCGCAAACCAAATAATTGACTATGTCTGCATAACAGAGCAATTCTTCTATATGGAACAACTGCTCATCCTGAAATACGACACTCACTTCAGACTCATTGTGATCAACCTCAGGATTTTCCAGTCTAGACAAGTGATCTGCAACTCTTGTCCCCTTCCGGTCAATTATTTCTATATCAAATTCTTGAAGAAGGAGAACTCATCTGATCAGCCTCGACTTTACGTCCTTCTTTGTCATTAAGTATTTGATCGCCGAGTGATCAGTGTGGACGAGTACCTTTGTTCCCAACAGATATGCCCAAAATTTTTCCAATGCAAAAATTACCATCAGGAGCTCTTTCTCTGTGGTGGTAAAATTAGTCTGAGCAGGATTTAATGTTTTACTCGCATATGCGTTGGGATGCTAGATTTTTTTTCTCTTTTGCACTAAAGCTGCTCCCATCGCATACCCGCTTGCGTCGCACATTATTTCAAAAGGAAGTGTCCAATCCGGCGCAATCAATACGGGTGCGGTAATCAATGCATCTTTCAAAACTCTGAATGCTTTGAGGCAGTTGTTGTCAAACTCAAATTTTCTATCAGCTTCTAATAATGCACTCAGTGGTCGTGCTATTTTAGAAAAGTCTTTGACAAATCTCTGTAGTATCCAGCGTGCCCCAAGAAGCTTCGTACAACCTTCATGCTTGTTGGAGGTGGAAGTTTTTCAATTGTTTCGATTTTTGCTTTGTCCACCTCCAACCCATCATAAGAAACCTTGTGTCCCAACACTATGCCCTCCTTCATCATGAAATGACATTTTTCCCTATTAAGCACCAGATTCGTCTCTTCGCATCTCTTCAGTATCTTCTCTAAGTTGGCTAGACAGACTTCATAAGTGTTCCCATAAACTGAGAAGTCACCCATAAAGATTTCAATAGAGTCCTCAAGATAATTTGAAAAGATAGCCATCATGCACCTTTAGAACGTGCTTGGCGCATTGTAGAGGCCAAACGACATGCGGCGAAAAGCGAAGGTCCCATATGGGCAGGTGAATGTGGTCTTGTCTTGATCTTTTGAAGCTATCATAATCTGGTTGTACCCGACATAACCATCCAAGAAACAGTTAAAATCATTTCCAACTAGATGGTCTAGCATTTGATTGATGAATGGCAGAGGAAAATGATCTTTCTTTGTGGCCGCATTCAGCTTGCGGTAGTCCATGCAAATTCACCATCCCGTGATGGTCCTTTGTGGTATTAATTTGTGTTTTCATTCGGGACTACCGTCATGCCGCCCTTTTTTGGCACACACTACACGGGGATGACCCACATGCTATCTGCTATAGGATAGATAATGCCAGCATCTAGCCATTTAATGATCTCCTTCTTGAAAACTTCTTTCATCACAAGGTTAAGTCTACGTTGATGTTCAATTGTTGCTTTGTGGTCATCTTCAAGACAAGTATGGTGCATGTAGTACGTAGGGCTAATTCCTCTAATGTCGGCGACCGTCCAGCCAATTGCTCGCACATGTTTTCTGAGAATGCTCATCAACACATTCTTTTGTTTTTCGTTGAGTGGAGAGGAAATGATAACTGGCAGCTTCTCATTCTGTCCCAAAAATGCATACTTCAAATGGGTTGGTAGGGTCTTTAATTCAAGTGTTGGTGGCTCCACTAAGGAAGGTTGCGTTGTTTTTCTTTCTTCTTTTTCTGTTGGCTCTTCTTCTTGTTTTGCGAACATTTCTTCTTCCTTGCTTGTTTTTGTTGTGATCGCATTACAGGCAGCAACGGATGCGTTGGCATCCTCTTCTTCATTTTCTTCATCAAACTTTTCTTCTTCAATCACATTCTGGTCATCATCTGAGTCATGCAGGTCTTCTTCATCCGGAAACTTCATGGCACGAATTATGTTAAACTTGAGCTTCTGTCCGTTGATGCTCAAAGTGATTTCCCCTTTATGCACATCAATTTGAGCACGACCCGTTGATAGAAAAGGTTGCCCCAGAATGATGGGCACATCTTTGTCGGCCTCATTGTCTAATATGATGAAGTCAGCTGGTAGGATAAATTTGTCAATGGTGATCAGCACATCCTTCACCTTTCCCTCTGGATGCACTAGAGATCTATCAGCCAGTTGGAGAGTCACTGTTGTAGGCACAAGTTGCCCCACGTTCAGTTGTCTAAAGATTGACAAAGGCATCAAATTTATGTTGGCTCCCAGGTCACACAGGGCTTGCCCGATGTACAGTCCTTCTACGGAGCAAGGAATGGTACTAGGATCGCTCATCTTCGGTGGAATTATTGATTTGGAACTTTGAACACCACCGTGGCAAATTTCCAGCTCCCCTCTTCTTAGTTACCATATCCTTCAGAAACTTGGCGTAGGCAGGCATTTCCTCAATTGCTTCACTAAAAAGGAATATTAACATGTAATTGCTTTAACATAGATAAGAAGCGTTGGTACTGTACCTCTTCGTTCTTTTTCTTCCTTAGTCTCTGCGGGAAAGGGGGTAACTGAACTTTCACGGTTCCCATTTCAGTTGGCTTTGAGGTTAACGCAACCTTCGGTTTTACTGCTTCTTTTTCTCTTTCTTCTTCTTGCATCATCGCAATCTCAGGTTCAGCCGCAATGGAAGCTGTCCGACTAAGCTCCTTCTTTTCTCCCTCCATAGTCTTCCCACTTCGCAATGTCACAACTTGACATTGATCTTTACCTGATCCCCCCGGGTTGCATGGAAGTTCAGTTCAACTTGGCAGAGCCCCTTATGGTCTACTCTTCAGCTCAATCGCAATCTGGCCCATCTGTAATTCTAGATTGTGGATGGACATAGCTTGACTTTGAAGCACCATTTCGTTTTTCTCTATGTATTGCTTCAGTAGGCTTTCCAAAGAAGAGGATTGCGGTGGTTGTGAGCTACTTGCTTAATTTCTCATTTGACCATTGTTGCTTGGGAAGAATCCTGGTGGCCCTTCTTTCTGTGCCACAGGATGGAAATTCTGTTGCTGATTCTTCCAAGCAAAATTGGGGTGGTTTCTCCACCCGGGGTTGTAGGTATTCGAAAAGGGGTTATTCTTTACAAAGTAAACAAATTGTGGATTTTGAGGGCAATCTTCCATCGCATGCCCATCACCGCAAGTCGCACACCTTGCGATGTTTTGACTGATTGCATTGATTTGCCTATTTTGTAGGGTTGGGCTGCTGATCCCAATTCCTTGTATTAAATTCATCACTGTGGTCATCTGGTTTTGTAGTGAAGCAATAGCACCATTACTTGCATCATTTTCTTTGAGTCTCAATCTCTGGTCACTCTCTCTCTAATCTTCATGGTTCTTAGAGATGCAATCCAAGATATTCTTCGCCTCGTCATACATTTTCCCAAGCAGACCACCAGCGGCTACCGCATTGGCAGCAGTCTACGAAGTGGGATTCAAACCATGATAAAAAATTTCCATCTGGAGGCAGTCTGACAACCCATTGTGTGGACAGTCCCAGACCAACCTTTTAAACCTCGTCCAGGCATCGTTGAGCAATTCGTCCATGTCTTGTTCAAAATTTGTAATCAGTTTCTGTCGTTTGGCGTTCTCAGTAGGTGGAAAGTATTTCTTCATAAACTTCTCCCCGACCTGTTCCCAAGAAGTGATCTCTCTTGGCTTGAGAGAATATGGCCATTTCCTAGCCTGACCATAGAGAGAAAATGGGAACAAACATTATGGCCATTTCTTAGTCGAACTCCTTTGGCAGAGATGTTCGGGAACACAAAAGTATTGTAGATTTCAATAAAGCTTTGGAGGTGGGCGTGCGGGTCCTCGCCACGTCTTCCTCTGAATTGCCCTGCAGTCTGGATCATCTGCAGCATCACCGGTTTCATTTTGAATTTGCTTCCATCGAGGGTAGCCTCATGATTTCTGGAGGGAAATCGTAGAGGTTTGGCGATGCATAGTCCCTGATGGGTCTATTGCGATCGTTTGCCAACAGGATTGGATTCGCCATGACATTGTTATCATTTGGTACTCCGTTTCCAGACTGCTATGCTATCTCTTCTTTATCTGATTGTGGTTGTTGTTGGTGGTCTCTCAGTCTCCTTCTAAATGTTCTCTCAATCACTGGGTCGTAATTCGCCAGAGATTGAGAGTCTGCAAAGAAATCAGAAAAATTACCGTTTCACTCTATTTTGCCGAAGTCCCCGGCAACGATGCCAAAAACTTGATGCTTTATTTTATGAAGTGGAAATGTGGATGATATGCATTGATGAAATTGCGTTGTGCACTCAAGTTTCCTCAGCGGAATCCAAGTGTAAATTCCTCTAAGTTTCCTGGTAAGTCTAGGGTCGAACACAGGGACTTGTGAAAACAGATTGTGTTGGTAATTTTTATGAAAGCCTTGAAGTAACCAAATAAATAAATTGTTGGTTTGTTGTTGATTGCGTTAATGAAGAAAATAAACAAAATGCGACGGATTTGAGAAAAGTTAGTTGTGTGATAGATGCACTAAGTATGTGATGAACGGGTTGAGAAGATCTTTAGCTAGCATTACTTGGGAATGCGTCAGACTATGCGATCATGCTACCACCATGCACAGCAAAACATTTTCCAATGCAAATGCGATGCTCCTAAGTCTAGGACGCATGTATTGAATGCAAAAGTGTCCATAGAGCTTATCCCTAAGTCTCTACTCTTGTTCTATGCGATGATGCAAGATGCATAAAAGCAAGGTGACCACATACAGTCGTACCTCTATCTCTAGGATGCATGTGATGCATTGATAACAAATAGTGCTCATTTCTAAGCTCCTATCTCTTGATTATGCGATCTAATCTGACTCTCCCGAGCCTAGATTCTAACCTGACCTTCCCAAGTCTAGATTCTGTCCTTAGACTACCTCCCGAGTATCTCTAATAGACGAATGAAGTATACATAATACAAGATAATCGCATAGCATGAAGATTCCCTAGTTGTGCTAGCTAAATGCTTCTCAACCCATTCAACTAATTTAGTTACTCATGCGTAAATAACAGAGAGTGAATAGATATAGAGAAAGAGATTCCATTTTGATAAATGAGTGGAGTACAAAATGACAATGGAAGTTAAAGGTAGAGAGCCTGGCAGCAATTCTTTGTTGACCAAGGCTTTTACACTATAATCTCTATTCGATTCTAAAAATGTTCCCGCTTCCACAGGCATCGACCCTTTCTTTGTCCTTGAAGCTTCTGGCGCTCTCCCAAGCTTATCGAAACTATCTATCGGCGCAACCTTCCCTCTCGCGTCCGCCTTAAAACGAAAGAAAACTATGAACAAGGGCGTGCGAACTTGTGGAACAAAGAAATGAACTGGTGAACCCCTTCTCTAAAGGCTACCTCTGGTATTTATCGACATCCAAGGTGAACAGCGGCTTCTCTCTCTTGACTGTACAGATGGGACGGCTTTAATTCCTGACTGATGTGCCAAATATTTGTCACCGAAAAGCTGAATGTACTTTGTGATCGTTATCGATTGTCAACTTAATTCGGATTCGACTGTCATTAGCTTTTTGTCCCATCGCGATTAATTAGCCTTTCACCCAGATGCGCCTACCAAGTTGCACTGACCAGGTTGCGGCGATCCTTCTCGGGCGAATGTTTGCGAGCAGAATCATCGCAAAGCCTTGCGGTGAAGTTGCGCTCGACCAATGATTTCCTATGATCGCAATTCTTGCATTGCATCAATGCATATTCTGCACAAAAATACAAAATTCAACTGTTCTAATGTGATGAACGCATGCGACTGCAATATTATGAAATTGATGCTTAATGGACACAAATTAACATATTTCATCAACGCAATCCAACATTTTTTAAGAACTTAGCACTATGATAATGTGCATTTCTGCCCATTATCACTTACCGTAGGGAAAAGACAGATTAGGACAAGAGACTAGTTACCTTATCCTCTTATAGGAGATCAAATAAAAAAACGCGCAAAACTGCCATCCTTTAGGGGGACACTCCTAGGGTGCCTCGAGGCGATGCGCAGTCACTTTATTCAACCTAACAAGGGAGACCGAGGGATATGGTCTCTCACTTCCCGCTCCCACTTACTATGAACATTCTCTCCATCCACCTTGATATTGGCCTACCCAAACACCATCTGTTGGGGGGACATGCCAAAGGTGCCGCGAGGCCGAGGATAGATCTCACAGTGTGGACTTTAGGAGAAAAGTGAAAGGTTTAAGTGAAGCATCTTATGCCTCAAGTACCTCCCACTGAATGTTCTACCTAGGGATTCATTAACCTAGACAATCCGACTACTAATTTTAGTCTAAGTATTCTTTTTAAACTCTGCTCATAAACAACGTTTGCCTATGAAATATGAACAAGTTCAAGTAGTCACATTTAAACACTTTAATGGACTGTCCTTAACTTGCATGCATGCATCAAATCTATCTAATTCACCTTTCCATGTAAGTTCTCAGGTAGGGGTGTTACGTTTCCGTCAACTTAAATACCCCAGCCTAGACAAAACCCGCCTTAGACAAAAGGTCCCTTATAGATATATTTTCTACACTTTAACCTTTTATTAGCCAATTTAATCCTATTAAACTGATTAAAAGGTTAAAGCCTTAAGGTTTCTAATGATATTAGAACCGTGATCTTAGGTTTATGTGATCCAAGTTTTAAACATTTTAAAACCATGAATTAAACCTAAGTGAGCATGTATGTCTTTCTTATTTCTTTTAGTTCTAATTTCTCTTTAACTCTTAAAAAGAAACAACTAAAACCATTGCGCACAACGAGGCATTTATAACATTTATAAAATAACCTATGTGTCATGCTTCATGCAATGTCCGATCATTACTATATATAACTGTTATATAAATCGTAACAACCAAGCAAACATGCTACCATTCACCCTTGTACTATAACAATTATAATATAAAGATGATGCATGTCAATGTTTTTTATGCATGTATAAATATAACTCTTATATTATATGATGCATGAGCATGCTCTTACATAATTAAAATCATGCTTCTCTAAATTATAACAATTACAATAAAGAGATGATGCATGACCATTGCATAACCTAAGGTGAGATTTACTATATGTGCATACCATCTGACATTAAAACATACATCGCATGTAATAAACAAAAGATTAATGGATTGGGATGAGCCTTTAACCAAAAAATCGGAATGAAAAACCCTATCTATTTCATTTTACATCGAGCAGACCGGTTCACAGGCGAATCGGGTCTTGAACCGCCAGGAGGTCTTCATTGTGTAGCAAACTTTAGCAGGTAGATGATCGTTCAGCGCGCACTAGACGATAGGAACATAAGAAAACGATCGCATAGACGACGACGAGGCTGCGAAGCTTGATTGTCCATGCGATCGTGTAGCGCGACGATAGGTAAATGATTTACCTTTAGTTACTAAGCGATAGTTTAGTCAGTTACTAAGCGATCGTTTAGTTCGTTACTAAGCGATGAAGCTTGCTGACCTACACGAACGTCTAGCACACGCGCTTTAAACAATACGCAAGCGTCTCATCGTCTAACTGATGCGTGCAGCTTGGTAAACGATTTACCTGGCGATGCTAAGCGATTGTTTAGTCAGTTACTAAGCGATGAAGCTTGCTAACCTAAACGATCATCTAGCGCGGGCTCGTATTAAACAATACTCAGCGATCGCGTACCCGATCGTCAACCCGATGTGACCAACTCTTGATTGCATTCCCCATCATTTAACCGATGCATTCATCCGCGAACGCATACTCCTTCATCTTCACGATGCGATGGACAGAGATAACGTAGAACTTCTTCTACATGATGCGATCAACCCTAGATCGTCTCCTTCCTCGAATAGCCACAACCTTTGCCCAGAACTTTGACGAACGACTCAAAACTTCAAACAAATGTTGAATACAGACTCAATAATGATTATAATTGCCCAAAAATGCAGGGGCCTTTACAAACAACCACAAATGTAAAATGATTTAAACAAACCGAGGCTAATCATCTTGAAAACATCCATTAATCCAACACATCCACAGTAGATTTAACAATTAAAATAGCGTAGAAATACACCCACCATGAATGTATATATCATTTCATTGCAACAGATGAAATTGGAGTATCAGAAACCTGGCTCTGATACCAATTGAAGGATCTCATACCGAGAGTTCCATGAGCGTGTTCAGATTGCTCCAATTTCACAATGATTGAAACATAAAAGATATACATTCAACACTAACAGTTATAAACATAAATCTAATTATCGGCATGCTCAGAACACAATAAATAACAGGGAAAGGGTTCCATACCAGTTGAAGACTCTCTTCGAACTTCTGAACCCCAAGCAACGGATCCCTCCAACAACTCTACCAACCCCTGACGGGAATGTCAACTTCAATAGCACAATCAATACGAACACAAACACTACAGCGGGGATGACACCACCACTAATGAACCCCAGGTATTATCGGAGTGAAAATCCAAAGGGTGGGCTTTGGTGAGTTTGGTAGAGGACGGAGGACAACAATTCGTGTAGACGATAAGCAAGTGGGAGATAATATAGTGTTATTGTATAACGGAAGTGCTTATCGTATAGAAGAGTTACACGATCGTGTAGGAAAGGCTGAATGATCATTTAGAGAAATCGTGAGGTAAATGATCGTTTAGATGGAAGAGCTACTATCGTATAGTCTCTCGAGCGATCGTTTCACGAATACTTTTGGGTAGTCGAAAATAATGAATGCAACATATGATAAATGAAAACTATTTTCATTTTTAACCCGTCGGTTACCATAAACCAACGTTGCCCACTACCCACGTCCGAACGTGGAAGAATTGGTTAATTATCATATAATTAATCAATTAATTAATAAATAAATATAATCATATTATATTTATATCCTATAGTTTAATATCACATATCTACTATAGTATTTTCTCCCTACTTGATATAAATCATATTTATATCTAATTTCCTCCAAAATAATGTATCTCATACATTTAGCCAATTATATCATATATAATTAACCAAGCCAATTATATCATATATAATTGAACTGCCTCTTGTCAATTTGAACATTTCAAATTAACCCAAACACTAGTTCTCGAATTTATCCAAGCTACCCAGGGGACCTAATGAACCTGTGGCTCAAAGCTCCAAAGGTACATGAATAGCTATAATGCTTGAAATTTGATGATGATTTGATTTGAATTCGTTGTTGGTCAACAACTTGTTAGGTTGCTAACTTATGCACTTTGCGACAATGATAATATGCGATACTACGTTCTAAATGATGTATGTAGTGATATTCAAATGCTTTCGTAGTATGCGTTCGTGTAGTGTGCGCATGTCACAAGTTTTCTTACGCTAGAACCAAGTATAATTCCAACGCAAGTTTCTCTGAGTGATCTGAGGTCAAACACGGGGATTGTGGTGATTAATGCAATACTAATGTGATATATGCGATCGGGAGACATAAAGAATAATGAATTGATTTGAAAAGTAAAACGTGGTAAAAAGTAAAATGCGATAATAAAGTAAAGTGCGATGATAAATAAAGTGCAATAATAAATGCGGTGATAAAATAAAGTGCGGTAAAGTAAATTGCGGTGATAAATAAAGTGCGGTAATAAACAAATGAATAAACAATTAAATATACAAATTGAGGACTGGCTGTGAAGATGTACAAAAGTATCTGATGAATTGGCAAGTCTTGTGAAATGTGTTAGAAAGAGAATGGGTTGAGGGAAAGGATATCACAAGTTTGTCAATCTTGTTGAGGATGCAACTAAGGTTCCGCTTTCCTTTGGCTTACACCTTTCAGTGATCGGCCGCGTTTCTATATGTCTATTGTGAAATAGAGATGAACGTGGTGAACGCAAGGTTGTTTCCATCTCTGGAAATACTTCTCACTTTAGTTAACGCATTCTTCCAACCTTCTTTCGAGAGGCGGAATAACATCTTCACTTCTGCTCTCACAAGTGAAGATGTCGTTAAGCTTGCTTTAGCTAAACTCAACCGATTTCTTCAACAAGGATTAACTTACTCACTTAATCCTTCCACTTTACCCTAGGGGATTAGTCACACATGGGGAAAGAAATGGATGAAGAATGTATAGTGAAGAATAGAGAGATGATGATGAATACGATAATGACATTGACATCTAAAGATAAGCGTTTGTTATAGATAGTGAATGAAAGATTAGAGATGAACACAGTAGATGAATAGAAAATGAGAAAAAATACGGAAAGAGTGTCAATGTCTTGACACAGATCTCGATCGGAGACGATTTTCTTGCCAGCGTGTTGTAAAAATGGAGTGGAAAGCTTCCCTCTCAGGCTTGTTTTCCAGGTAAAAGTGATCTTTGCACAGAGCTTCTTCTTCGGGAATGGAAATAATTGCTTGCTTCAGAGACTTATCTCTCGGTCTTGTCTCATCTTTCTCCCCAGATTTCTATAAATTGTCTCTTCAGACCAACCTTCTTTCTTTGAATTTGATGTAGCTATTTATAGACCTTGGCACCTTCTGCTTCAGTGGTCCCGCTCTGAAAAGCTTATTATTCCTACCATGGCTTAGTGGAAATGTCCGCTCTGTTCCACATTTAATTTTTCAGAATCGTACAACAGAAAAGCTGTACAATGTCAGAAGTCCTTGCGAATGCATCGCTCTTTACATCTATGATCGATCACCACACGTGGTGTAATTGTTTTGATCTTTTATCGATTGCCACATGCGGTGAAAATGCGTTGATCGTTTGAGTCCATGATCAATCGTCGCATGCGTTGCAATTGCGTTGTTCTTTTTTGTTCTCGATTGCCCGCTCCATGCAGTGTGAATGTGTTGTTCATTTTTGTCCTCGAGCGGTTGTCGCATGCGGTGACTTGTTTTCCTGGAAAACAAAGACTTGGACATTCCATTTTGCCATCACAATGGGGTTAGCGGGTGTGCTTACGACACTTTACAATTTTCGTGTTTCTAAGCCAATTTCTATACGGTCGACGCAACTTTTCCTTCTTTTTGCCACATAATCTAAATAAAACGGTATAAATAACTTGTATTTCTACAAGTTTTCACACCCCCAAATTTAGATATATGCTTGTCCTGGAGCATATCCTCGAGTAAGGCAATTCAGCTCAAATTCTATCCTAACTTTGCGTCGATTGGCTACTCTGAATACTCCACCTCTACATAATTTCTCAAACCTACAAGTTCCTTCTATCCTTTGACATTTCTTCAACATGCTCTACTTTATTCTTATCTAAGAAAAACCTCTGCCCAAAGTTCTCTTCTTGTTTTGAAAAGAATGTTTTACCTATTCTTGTGAAAATAACAAAGTGCACCTTTTATGCAGTGGCCTGCTTTGCGTCATCCTATAGAGAACATTGATCATGGTTACACCCTTCATTTTGGCTAGCTCCCACGAGTGTCATGCGAGCATCCAACTTCGGTTGTGTACCAATCTCAACTTCAACTCTTGATCCTTAGCAAAGTTTTACTTTTGCTGGTCAGTGGAGTTGTCTCTTTTATTCTTATTTTCTCTCTCTGTTTTTTTTTGTATTGCGTCGATCCTGGTAACCTACCTTCGTTTTGGCTTGCTCCCACGGGTGTCATGCGAACATCCAACTACAAGCAGGTTCCTTTCATGACTTAACTTTTAGAAGCTTGGGATTTTCCATTGCGCTGACAGCGGAGTTTTCTTTCTTTTTTTTTTTTTTTATGATGATGATGAACGGATTTTCTTGATATGACCGCATCCACTTGATCGCATCTGCTCAGACCTTCCCCACCCCAAAATTTAGAGATGTGCAATGTTTTCATTGCATTGTTTTGGACAGAAAAGACAAAACACTTAGTCAAAATTTTGAAAAGAAGGTTTGAGCAGAGTCTTGTAACAGAGAAGGTAAAGTAGAGCTATTGCAATGAATTGTCTAAGTGTTAGGCAGAAATTGCAATGTACAAATAAATTTTGCAAAGGTTACGCACACTCATCATGGTAGCACAAATAAACAATGCAAAAGAAAGAAAAGAATTACAGCAATAAATTGACAAAGGATGATAAAAATAAAGAGGCCAACGCATAAGGAAAGAATGATTACTCAGTTGTATAAAGTTTGTCTAAGTACACAAAGAATTGTAATTATCACAACACAAAATTGTAAGTATGTACAGAAGAATACAAGGTATAGCTATCTATATAAAAAAAAGAATGTCTGCAAAAAAAAGATGATGCAAAATTGTGGAGAAGGTGGTACACCCCCAAATTTAGAGTTACGGCAGGGCCCCTTGGTAAGGAGGTTGTTGCGAAGGAGCTCTTTATGGCGCTTCTTGAAATTGCAGAGGTTGCTGCAGATGTTGAGGCACCATGGGACCATCTAAATATGCTGTTAATAAATTGAAGTACTCATGGTTGCGCTCGGTGATAACATAAAATTTATCTTATGTCACACAACGCATGGATTATAATGCAAGTTTAACATAAAGCGATGTGATACTACTTCTAGATGTATGTGTTATTAATGGAATGCTTGTAGTATGCTCTGCATTGTCACAAGTTTCCTTGCGTTGAAACCAAGTATAATTTCACCGCAAGTTTCCCAGAGTGAATCGAGGTCAAACACAAGGATTGCATAGTTAATGCGTTACGTTCGTGATATATGCGACTAGAGGTTTTTCAATTAATAAAAGATTGGTTTATACAAGTATTTAAACATTGTGGTAAAGTAAAATATGCGGGAAAGTAATGTTGCAGTAATACAATAAAAGTGCATAAAAGTAAACCTAAGCTATTATGATACAAGATACAGAATACTGGTACATGATACTGAGATTGAGACTAACTGCAAAGATTATACAAAGTGTCGTGTTATGTGGTGGCAAGTCTTTATGTATGAAACAGAGATAGAAAGGATAATTAATATAAACATCTCAAGTTCATTAATTGCGTTAAAGATATAAATACAGTTCTGCTTTCACTTGGCGTACACTTCTCGGTGATCGGCCATGTTCCCACATCTCTGTGGTGAAACAAGGATGAACGTAATGAATGCAAGGTTTCTTCCATCTCTAGAAGTACTTCTCGCTTTACTTAACACATTCTTCTAACCTTCTCTCGATAGGCAGAATGGCATCTTCACTTTTGCTCTCACAGGTGAAGATGTTGTCTTGCATGCTTTAGCTAAACATCTTTATTTATTTAGCACAGATTAATTTACTTGTTTAATTCATTCTAATTACCAAGGGATTAAGAAAACATCATGGAGAAAGCGATTAATGGAGGAACGGAAATAGACAGAAAGATGGAGATGAAAATGATCATGACATTAAATATTAATATTTAGCGTATGATACATGGTATGAATGATAGAGATTAAGAAGATGAATACAATTGATGATAAGAGATAGAAACAAATACAGAAGAATGCCAACGTCTTGACACAGATCTGGACGGTGGATTTTCTTGCCGGCAAATGGAGTGAATGGAAGGAAGAGCTTCCCTCTTAGGCTTGCTCGTCCGGTAGAGGTGACCTTGGTACAGAGGTTCACAACGGGGATTCAAAGGATTTGCCCTGAGACTCACCTCTTGGCCTTGTCTCTTAAATCTTCCCAGATCTTCTCCGATCAGCACTCAGACCAGTCTTTCACTCAATATACAAATACCAAAATATGCCCGTATCAAGTATATTTTCTCATAGAATTTCAAAGGCTATTTATAGGCTCAGCTTTGACTCTCTGACTTATGGACCCCACTCTATTGTTATGGAAATTCCGGAAATGGTGGAATGAATATTCCTTCTGTTACGTGATCAATCCCATCAGAAATGCACAACAGTCAGCTTTACAGTGTCTGGATCCTCCATAATTGCGTTGCTCTTTTGCATCTTCGATCGTTTACCCGCATGCGGTGTTATTTTTTATTACCGCATGCAGTTGAAGTTGCGTTGATCGCAAAGCTCTTGATCAATTGTCGCATGCGTCGTCATTGCGTTGATCGTCTATTTCTCTTGAGCCATGAAGAATAGACGATCAACGCATGCGATGAATACAATTGTCTTATCATCTAATGCTCAAGAAGATGAATACAATTGTCGCATGCGCCGTCATTGCGTTTCTCTTGAGCCATGAACGCATGCGATGACTTGATTTCCTGCAAAACAGACTTGAAATATTCTTTTCTACCATCGCAATGGTGTTAGTGGGTGTATTGATGACAATTTATAATTCTTGCATTTCTTAGCTAATTTCTCTACACTTGACGCAATTTTCCTTTCTTTTGGCTACAATATCTAAATAAAGCAGTATAAATAACTTGTATTTTTACAAGTTATCACACCCCCAAATTTAGATATATGCTTGTCCTCGAGCATATCTTCTACTAAGGCAATAATGCTCAATTCCTATCCTAAATTTTGCGTCAATTGGTTGCTCCGAATGCTCCACTTAGGCACATTACTTAACATCACAATTTTCTTTCTATCCTTGAAAATTCATAACAAAGCCCTACTTTATTCTTCTATACAACAAATTTCTGCTCAAAAATGCTTTTCTAGTTTTAAAAAGAATATTTACCTCTTCTTGTCAAAACAACTTGATGTGTCTGAATGTGGTGGTCAAACTTTGTGTCATTTATTAGAGACTATTGATCATGGTTACACCCTTCGTTTTGGCTGGTTCCCACGGGTGTCATGCAAACATCCATGTTCCACCACAACGCTGGTGATGTGGTACTTGAGGAGCTTCTTCAAAAATCGGATGTGGTACCGTGGTAGAAGGCCCTCACTACCGATGGATGGACACTGGCAAAAAGCTTCCCACCCATGTTCCACCACAACGCTGGTGATGAGATCCGGTAGTGGCGCCGACACAGGAAAGAAGCCCATTTCCATCCACAGATCATCATTTTCTTTCTTGGTTGTTGGGCACCTCCTAGTCGATGCAAGCTCGCTACTCTCCACTTTAGCTTTGCCCTTTTCCTGAGCAGACGCAATGCAGGACTTTTGTCTTTGAATGCATTCCCTCACCTTGCATTGCTCTTCTTTTTCCTTTTCCCATTCTTCCACTTTTTTTCTCTTTTGCTCTCTGACGTGCTGAACATTTGCTTTGCGGCGTCTCTCCTTTTCCTCCTTTTCTTTCTTCTTCGCTTCTTCTTCTTCTCTCATTTCTCTTTCAAATTGCTCCGAGGCGAGCGCTATGTGCTGCTCAAGCCTTCTTCTCTTTTCTTCTTTAACCCTTGCATTGTCACGGCGAACCTCCTCATCATGAAGTTTTCTGGCCAAATCGCCTGATGCGATGATTTGGCATGCAGGTGACATCTTCTCTTTCTTTTCCTCTAATTCCCTTTTTCTCTCCTCCTTCTCCTTTGCTATGCGTTGAAAAAAAGTTGGGTCACTTGTGGACCCTTGCGGTGCATTCTCCTTGCGACGACACATTAGAGGGGAGATGTCAGGATCTTCTTTGTCTTTAGACGCAACTAATCTGGTATACGGCAATGAAGCTGGTAGTTACGCCGGTACCCCCTTTTCCACTCTTACGGTGGTTGATTCTCCGTCGATATCTAAACTCTTCGCCTGTTTCCTCCTTTCTTCCTCTTTCTTCAAGCACTTCTCTTCTCGCCTGTGTTGTTTTCTTTCACTTCTCTTCTTTTCTTTCTTCTCCTTCTTCAGCCGGGCAATTTCATCTTCTTCTGCCCGCTTTTCTTCACTTTTTCTCTTCTTCTTCTCTTCAAACTTCCCTCTGCACCTCCACAACCTCCAAAATAGCTCTGATTGATCCCTCATTGGAATCTGTTGGAGCAGTCTCCTTAGGATCCGAAACGGTTAGGGCCATTCTCCGCGAAGCCACCGTTAACTCCTTCTCTAACGGCAGGGGCTGGTTCACTACGCCTACCTCCAGCATCCCCCCATCTCATTCTAAATGGCTCAAAATGCTCCCGAATACCTCCTTTTTGTCCTTTCATTTCAGTTTGCTCTCAGTCGAAGGTATTGGGAGTGCCACCTCAGGTTTGGTGGCAGGGGCACTCTCCGTGCTCGACCCCTCACGATAGGTGGGTAGTTTTGTAGTTATAGAGGTTTTTCGCTGGGGTTTTTCGGCGATTCTTGGGGATGGATTTGGTTGGACGGCGAGGCGGTGGCTGGCAGCGAGGAAGGTTGCCTCCCGCGTGGTGATGGGGGCATGGGAAGGGGACGATGGCTGGGAAGAAGAATGGTATGATTGTCCGGCCATTGGGTTTGTTAAGTGACAGAGACTGGAAATTTATTTGCTCTTCAGAAGAAAGTTCGAAAGGGGATGGGTATGCAGAGAGAATTCTTGCTTAGTATTTTTTTTTTCGCGAAGAGATGAAAGTGAGCTCCTCGGGCTTAAGGAGGTGCATTTTATAGGTTGGGCCTTGATAGGCCCAACACGATCGCTGCATGGCAGGCTTCGGTATTCCAAAAAGCCTGCCACACGCCCCTCCCATTATGACTTAGCAGAAAGGACGTCTTTTCGTCTGCTAAGTAATAATTCCCTCGAGAGCTGAAACGATTCGACTGCCCTCTCCGTGAATATTTTATCATTTTTTTTATTTAATCGGACGGGTGCAATGTTAAGTGTTAACGCAATGCATTCGTTACCACAAATGCATATTTGCGAAGGATGGGCACAATGTATGTATTAATGCAACACAACCATCAACCCAATACATTTCTGGAGGACGGGCGCATGGTATTTCTACCAGCGTAACACATCCGTCGACATAGTGTGTATTTGCTGAGAACGGGCGCAATGTATATACGAGTGCACTCATTCGTCAACGCAATGCATTTTTGGAGGACAGACACAAAGTGTATACATTATCGTAAGGTACACCCATCGTCGCAATGCATACCTGACGTTATTATGGTATCACCAACATCGCAACGCTTATCCCAAAACCAATTGATAAGACGTTGTAGTGTTCACTTATAACATTCATTCACAGAAAATTAAGATCAACGCATGCTGGGATAGAATTGGAAATAAATTCAACTAGGCAGGACATTAAATTAACGCAAGCTAAGATTCAGATAGAACTAAATTTAAGTAAGCAGGAAAACTAATTTATGAGAGCAATAACAAAGCAGTAAAGAAAGCAGTAAAGAAAGTGGTAAAGTTAGTGATAGGGATGCTGTTTAAAGAAGGTTCTTCAGGGTTACCACAACCGCATCCCCGCAGGCAATCAGACTTGCCTGCCCCAATGTCAATTTTGACATTGTTCCTTCCCATTTGATCCAAGGGCTTCTGAATTGCTGGGCAGCATTCCAGGTGTTCTGTTTCTAAGCTCGGTTGCCAGCTGCCCGACCTGGACCTCCACATTCCTTATGGAAGATGCTTGCGATTGCATGATCGCATCATTTTTTTTCTATATACTGTTTGAGCAGAGCTTCCAAGGATGATGAATTCGTTGAGGTGTTGGATGAAGAAGGTTGGTTGTACGATTGCCTATTTCGATAATTACTCTGATTCAAACCCTGATGAAAAGTTGAAGGATTTCCTTGATTCTAGGACTGACTGTTCTGTAGATTCCTTTGGTCTCCCTGGTCGTTAGTCCCTCCTCAACTAAAGTTAAGTGATTCTGCCAACCTTGGTTGTACGTGTTGTCGTATGGGTTTTTCTAGATGGAGTACACTTTCTGTGGGTTTGATGGGCACATTTCCACTGAATGACCCCCTCCGAATTGTACACAACTTATCGCTGCCACTTATGTTAGTGCATTGGCTTGTGCTGCACCCTGGGAGAGAGTTCCTTGATTAATCGCCATTGTTTGGAGGAGTGAGGTGACTACGGCCATTTGTGTGGCCAATGTGGTCATTGTATTAGCAGGTACAATGGCACTTTCTGTTTTTCTTCGCTCTGGGCCTCTTCCTCCATACCCATCATCTATCCAATCATCTGTATTTTGCGAAATGCGATCTAAGATGACCTTGGCTTCAGTGCACATTTTGTTCTTAAATCCTCCTGTCACGGGGCATCAATAACAGCTTGCATCGATCTATCCAGGCCATTATAGAAGGTTTCCATAATAATGCAATCGGGAATCCCGATATGCAGACATTTCTTCACCAATCTTCTGAATCGCACCCATGCGGTGCTCAGAGTCTCGTTCTCCATTTGTTCGAAATTTAATACGTCCCTTCGTCTTCCTGCGTTGATTGTGGGGAGGAAAAATTTCTTCATAAATCGCTCGACCAACTGGTCCCAAGAATTGATTTCATTTGGCTCCAATGAATGAACCCACCTCTTTGCCTCATCCCGAAGTGTATACAGGAAGAGGTACAGTCTGATTCCTTCAAGAGTCACGCCAAGAATGGAGAATGTATTGCACATTTTTACGAAGCTAGTCAAGTGTGCGTACGGGTCTTCTCCTTGTAGACCTCCAAACTGCCCCGCATTCTAGATCATTTGTAGCATGACAAGCTTAATTTCGAATCTTGCATTCTCTTCCACCGTGGGTCTTGCAATTCTGGGGAAGAAGTCGTATAAGTTGGGTGCCGCATAGTTCCTCATGGGAATATTGTGGTCGGTGGCCAGAAAATCTTGGTCTTGCACCTATCGATTTATTCCGTAATTCCCCTCGGCCTATCATTATTGTTTTCCACATTTCTTCTTTGCCTTGTACGGTTCTGGCGTGCTCGTGCGCGAAAGGTTCGCTCGATCTCTGGGTCGGCGTCGAATTCTGGTTCAGTCCCAGTACTTATACACCATCAGCCTGCTCTCCGCGTAAATAGACAGTACAACAGAGATCTGTTCTGCAAAATACCACAAAAATATTTAACACTAAAAGTTGCCAATCCCCGGTAACGGCGTCAAAAACTTGTAATACTTGAAATTTGATGATGATTTGATTTGAATTCGTTGTTGGTCAACAACTTATTAGGTTGCTGACTTATGCGCTTTGCGATAATGATAATATGCGATACTACGTTCTAAATGATGTATGCAGTGATGTTCAGATGCTTTTGTAGTATGTGTTTGTGTAGTGTGCATGTGTCACAAGTTTTCTTATGCTAGAACCAAGTATAATTCCAACGCAAGTTTCTCAGAGTGATCTGAGGTCGAACACGGGGATTATGGTGATTAATGCGATACTAATGTGATAAATACGACCGAGAGACAAAAAGAATAATGAATTGATTTGAAAAGTAAAATGCGGTAAAAAGTAAAATGCGATAATAAAGTAAAGTGCGATGATAAATAAAGTGCAATAATAAAATGTGGTGATAAGTTAATTGCGGTGATAAAATAAAGTGTGGTAAAGTAAATTGTGGTGATAAATAAAGTGTGGTAATAAACAAATGAATAAACAATTAAATATACAAATTGAGGACTGGCTGTGAAGATGTACAAAAGTATCTAATGAATGCGGTGGCAAGTCTTGTGAAATGTGTCAGAAAGAGAATGGGTTGAGGGAAAGGACATCGCAAGTTCGTCAATCTCTTTGAGGACGCAACTAAGGTTCTGCTTTCCTTTGGCTTACACCTTTCAGTGACCGGCCGCGTTCCCATATGTCTATGGTGAAACAGGGATGAACGTGGTGAACGCAAGGTTGTTTCCATCTCTAGAAATACTTCTTACTTTAGTTAACGCATTCTTTCAACCTTCTTTCGAGAGGCAGAATAACATCTTCACTTCTGCTCTCGTAGGTGAAGATGCCGTTGAGCATGCTTTAGCTAAACTCAGCCGATTTCTTCAACAAGGATTAACTTACTCGTTTAATCCTTCCCCTTTACCCTGGGGGATTAGTTACACATGGGCAAGGAAATGGATGACGAATGTATGGTGAAGAACAGAGAGATGATGATGAATACGATAATGACATTGAAATATAACGATAAGCGTTTGTTATAGATAGTGAATGAAAGATTAGAGATGAACATAGTAGATGAATAGAAAATGAGAAAAAATATGAAAAGAGTGTCAATGTCTTGACACGGATCTCGATAGGAGACGATTTTCTTGCCGGCGTGTGGTAGAAATGGAGTGGAAAACTTCCCTTTCATGATTTTTTTCTAGGTAGAAGTGATCTTTGCACAGAGCTTCTTCTTTGGGAATGAAAATAATTTCTTGCTCGAAAGACTTACCTCTCGGTCTTGTCTCGTCTTTATCCTCGGATTTCTATAAATTGACTCTTCAGACCAGCCTCCTTTCTTTGAATTTGATGTAGCTATTTATAGACCTTGGCACCTTCTACATCAGTGGTCCTGCTCTGAAAAGCTGAATTTTCCTGCCATGGCTTAGTGGAAACGTCCGCTCTGCTCCATATTTAATTTGTCATAATCGTGCAATAGAAAAGTTGTACAATGTCAGAAGTCTTTGCGAATGCGTTGCTCTTTACTTCTACGATTGATCGCCGCATGCGGTGTAATTGTTTTGTTTATCAATTGCCGCATGTGGTGGAAATACGTTGATCGTTTGAGTCCATGATCGATCGTCGCTTGCGTTGCAATTGCGTTGTTCTTTTTCGTTCTTGATTGCCTGCCGCATGCAGTGTGAATGCGTTGTTCATTTTTTCCTCGAGTGGTTGTCGCATGTGGTGATCTGTTTTCCTGTAAAACAAAGACTTGGACATTCCATTTTGCCATCGCAATGGGGTTAGCGGGTGTGCTTACGACACTTAACAATTTTCGCATTTCTAAGCCAATTTCTATATGATCGATTTCCCTCCTTTATCCATTTACTACAGACCATTTTGGTTATCACTCAAGACATCACTTGTATGTCACCACATACATGCTTGAGTCGCATATAGATAACTAGGGATTTTATGTTTATTGGTTTGTGGTAAAGCAAATAAAACAATTAACCGAGCAAAATACAAGATGTGAAGTAAATATCATATATTAGCAAGTGTTCATACATACTATTTACGAACTACAGGACACGAGACTTTAGGGCATCAACCCCAACACGGACTCCTCTGCAACACCACTAACGGCTTCCAAAAAACCTCGACGATGTCGAGTTGAGTCTAACACCACCAAGAAGGTGACCTTGGTATTCTCAATGTTAGAATCCAGAGGGTGGGCTCTGTTCGAACTTGGGTTGAGGCAGACGAATGGAGGAAGCAATAATCACATACATGACTGGGCAAGTGGGAGAAGTCGGAGAATCGTATAGGTCGATGCCCAATCGTTTAGATAAAACTATCCGATCGTTTAGCAAAAACTATGTGATCGTTTAACTCTATCGTTTAGCTTGGTCTGTCGCCTACAGACTCTACATGATCGTTTACCTTAGGTCAGCGATCGTCTAGCAAAGCTATGCGATCGTTTAGTGAACACTGCACGATCGTTTAGCACACCCAGCTGTCGTTTATAAATCTGTATTTACTTGACGACTTACGTTAGTTTCTTTTCGCCGGAGAGAACTCAAATTTCTTTTCTAACTTTTGTAAAACTTCTTTTCAAAATAGGAAACCACAGTTATCATGATCCAATAACCACCCACTACTTTGGTTATTTAAAGAAAAAGTATTAATTATCTAATAATTAATATTATTATAAACATAAATGATAACTAACTTCTCATATTATATTTATAACCTACAGTTTTAATATTTCATCTCATGAAACATATAAACTATAGTTCTTTTTCTATTCCATGGTACTTAATGTAAATCTCATTTACATCAATCCTCCACTAGATGTATCTTATAGATCATATCGATTATATCATATATAATCAAAATACCTCTTGTCAATTTGAACATTTCAAATCAACACCAAGAACTGATCTTCAACAGAATCCAAGCTACCAAGGGGACCTCATGGACCTGTAGATCCAAAGCTCCAACGGTACGTGAATAACTGACTAAACTCTTTAGTCACGGGATCCACCATCTGTTAGCTACCAGGCACTCCACTAAAGGCCGACAGCTAAACTCTCCCCACTACAGATATATTATATGTCTATCTTAACCAATCAGCAGTGCGACAACCCTTCACAGATCGCTCGTAAGTACAGCTGGGCCAATAACCGTTATGCCCCTATAGTTACATCTATCTCCTTAAGTACCACTGATCCATCTAATGAACATAAGTCATATCCTAGTATGACTGAGTCTTCTCTTCCAAAGAGAAGTTGTGGCCACTATGTTCAAGCCCTGGAATCAGCCCTTAAGGGAGCAATCTCTCTACTTATCCCTGCTTCGGGAAAGGAGTGAATTCCATATTATGAATTGAGTTCCCAGTTCCCAGATCAGATAAGTCCCCAAAAAGGTAGGCATGTTGAGTTGGCAATCTGGCCACTCTCACCCATACTAATCAAAGGACTGCCTCAAAGGTAGGAGTTCACAAAACACTCAGGATTGAGGTCATGTCAATTATGGTTGTTTAGGTGAGATGCAAGTCTCTAGTATTAACGGTGTTATATACAAAGTCTAGTCATCTCGTGGTCTAGGTCTTATACAAACTCTTTGTATAGGACACCCCCGCTCCACGTCTCGACACAAATGGCCAGGATCTACCATTTGTAGTAGTTTACAACACTTGTAAACCTCTACAAAGCGGGTTGTATCCGTAGTGTCACCAGGATCAGGTATCTCACCTTAATCTTTATACTTCAGACCGATTTAGGTTATCACTTAAGGCAAGATCCACTTGTATATCACATATACATGTTTAAGTTCACATAAGATAACCAATGAGCTTTGTTATTGGATATGAGTAAATGCCAGAATTAAATAACACTTATTTTATTCATTGAACAATGTGTATCTTTACAAAACAACGAGACTCCGGGAGAATTAGGACACCAATCCCAACACTCTTCTTACTATAGATATATTTCTATTCATTTTAACCATAATACATTTTGCTCCTTAAGCTCCCATTGATCCTCCATTAAACAATTTATTTATAGTCCAACTTATAAATCATAAACTTCTCAATCATGAGAGGGTGGGGCCCCGTTGTTCAAGACTAGGCACAATGCTTAAGAACAACCTATTTGCTAACCCTAAGTCGGGTAGGAGTGAATTCCATATTGCAAAGCTATGTCCCCAACTATCTATCCAGTCTTATCCCTAAAATAGGAGGCTTATTGAGCAGCGTTGTTGGACTACTCTCATCTACACAGATCAAAGGATAATCTCGAATAAACAAGAGTTCATAGTCATCTCAGGATTAAGATCAAGTTACCTAGGTCATTGAGTTTTTGAAATAGTCAGTTTTAATAGTAAACGGTTGTTATGATGAAAAGTGACTATTTCGAGGTCCGATCTTATGCAAATTCATTGCACAGGATACCTCCACTCACATGTCTCCACATGAATGATTTTTTATCACATCATTTGTATCAGTATACAAAATGGTTCGCATTCAATAGTGTCACCAGAATGAGATACCCAATCTCATCCATATATTTATAGACCATTTTGGCTATATACTAAAACTTGGTCCTCTTTTATATTGCCACATAAAGTTAAAGTATTTATATTATAGCCATGGATTTGTTAATTAGATTTTCATAAAAGAATGCAATATCAATAATAAATTTATTGAATAAAATACTCAATAGTACTTTTATTGATAAATAGAATATGTTAACAATATTTACGAACTGCGAGTTTAGGACATTCCAAAAAATCTCCCACTTGGACTAATACACCAGTGAGACAAACATATAAATATATAATGTTTACAATGTTGAGAAATATAGAGAGAAAATACAATAAACTAGGGCATCTAAAATACCCTTGACATTCTCCCACTTGCCCTAAATTATGATGCTCGTAGTCCTAGTCCAACCAGGTGGCCCTCGAACACTTTAGCCAAGAGAGCCTTTATAAAAGGATATGCGAGGTTGTCTTCTGAGGCTATCTGCATGACTATCACGTCCCCTCGGTGAACGATCTCTCTGATGAGATGGTACTTTCTTTTGATGTATTTTCCATGTTTGTGACTCCTTGATTCCTTAGAATTGGCAATTGCACCGCTGTTGTCACAATACAGAGTAACGGAAAGGTGCATATTTGGAACCACTTCCAAATCTGTTAGGAACTTGCGTAGCCACACTGCTTCTTTAGTTGTTTCGTATGGAACTACATATTCTACTTCCATTGTGGAGTCAACTATACAACTTTGTTTAATGCTTCTCCAGACTATATCTCCTCTGTTAAGAGTGAAAACTTATCCTGAAGTAGATTTCCTAAAATCTATGACAATCTGAAGATCAGAATTAGTGTATCTCATAAGGATCAAATCCTTCGATCCATACACAAGCATATAGTCTCTCGTTCTCTGAAGATACTTGAGGAAGTATTTTACAGCAGTTCAATGACTATGTCTAGGGTTAGATTGGAACTTGCTGACGATTCCAACTGCAAAGCATATGTCAAGACATGTACACAACATAGCGTACATTAGACTCCCAACAACCGATGCATATGGAATTCTTTTCATTTTCTCAATTTTTTGAGGCGTCTTAGGACACTGATCCTTCGACAAATGAATTCCATGTCTAAAAGGTAACATACCCATTTTGGAATTTTGCATATTATATCTTGACAACATTTTTTCAATATAAGATGCCTGAGATAGTGCTAGGGTTTTATTCTTTCGATTTCAAAAAATTTGAATCCCAAGAACATATTAAGCATTTCTCAAATCTTTCGTTTGGGAATGTGATGCTAACTATCTCTTTACGTCAGCAAAGAAACTTGTCTCATTCCCAATGAGCAAGATATCATCAACATGAAGTACACGAATACTAAGTTTTGTTGACTATTTTCTTGTATACACAAGGTTTGTCAACATTTTGTTCAAAGTCATAAGATTTGATCATAGTGTCAAATCTTATATTCTAGGATTTAGAAGCTTGCTTCAACCCATAAATGGATATTTTAAGCTTACAAACCTTTTATTCTTGACCCTGTTCAATGAACCCATCTAGTTAAGACATAAAAATACTTTCATCAAGATGTCCATTTAAGAAATCCGTCTTGACATCCATTTGTCATATTTCATAGACATAATATGCGGCAATGGATACAAGTATTCTTATTGATTTTATCATGGCAACATAGGAGAAGGTTTCTTCATAATCAACCCCATCTCTTTGGGTAAAACTTTTTGTCACGAGTCTAACTTTATAGGTTTGCACCTTCCAATTTGGTCTCCTTTTCGCTTGTAGATCCATTTACAACCTATAGGTTTAACCCTATATGGTAGATCTACAAGTTTCCAGACAGAATTGGAGTACATTGACTCCATTTCTACGTCCATAGCTTTTATCCATTTTTCCCTATCAACATCTTCCATTGCTTGTTTAAAGGTCAATGGATCCTCTAATCCATCATCAAATATGATGTCTTAAGTTTCTATTAAACCCATGTAGTGTTCAGGTTGATTAACAACTCACCCACTACATCGAGGCATTCTCAACTCTTGATAAGGATGTGATGGAGCAACACCTGTTGTTGATGGACCAACTTGATCAACAACTTTTTGTTGATTTTTTTGTAGTATCTTTGGTCATTTCTTTCAATATTAGTTTACTGCGAGGTAGATGATTTATAATATGATCTTCTTCCAAGAATGTAGCATTTTTCGATACAAATACTTTATCTTCTTGGGGATCATAGAAGTATCCACCTTTTGTTTCCTTAGGGTATCCTATAACTAGGCATAATTTTGAACGTCGTTCTAATTTCTCAGGGTTTTGTACCAACACGTGTGTTGGGCATCCCCAGATTCGGTAATGATGTAAACTATTTTTACATCCTCTCTACAACTCATACGGTGTTTCTGAAACAATTTTTTAGGGAACCATGTTCAGAATATATACAGCAGTCTGTACTACATACCCCCAAAAGGATTGGGGTAACTGAGCATAACTCATCATTGAATGAACTATGTCTAACAAGGTTTGACTTCTCCTTTCTACAACACCATTTTTCTGTGATGTTTCAGGTGCTGTGAGTTATGATTGAATTTAATGATCTACTAAATAGTTCTAGAATTGTAAATCCATATACTCACCACCTCAATCTGGTCGAAGTGTTTTAATTCTTTTACCTAATAAGTTTTCAGCTTCCGTCTTAAATTCTTTGAACTTTTCGAGAGTTTTTGACTTGTGACTCATTAAGTAAATATAGCCATATCTTGAATAGGCATTAACAAAATTGATGAAATATTCATATCTATCTCGAGCTTTTACATTCACCGGACCACAAAGGTATGAATGTATAAATTCTAAGGGTTATTTGGCATGAAGACTTTTCCAGAAAAAGATCTTTTAGTCATTTTTCCTTAAAGACAAGATTCACACGGAGGTAAAGAACTGTCTTCTAACTGATTTAGATTACCGTTTTTAACTAATCTCTCAATCCTATTAAGATTTATGTGACCAAGTCTGAGATGCCAAAGATAGCGTTAGGAGAAATTTTTCATTTTTTATTTTCAGTTTCTAACGTTTTAAACATCTCTATATTTAAAATGGCTTTTTCTTCAGCTGGTTTTGATACATACAAGTTATTTTCAAGTTTAACAGAACAAATATGAACACCTCTTGAAAAAACGAACACTTCATTAACTTCAAAAGATACTTTATACATATTTTCCAACAAACATGATATGGAGATAAAGTTTCTTTTCATCTTTAATACATAATAAACATTTTTTAACAAGATAAAAGATTCTCCAAAAAATAACTTGATATCTACCACTGCTTCAGCTAAAATGACTTCTCCTGTTCCCACCTTGAAAGTCATTTCATATTTTGAGAGTTGATTTCAAGAACTAGTTTCCTATAGAAAAGTGCAAACATGGTTAGCGACGCCTGAATCTAATATCCAAGTCAAGTAAGAATTTTCCACTAAACATGTTTCAACTACAAGTAAATATGATTTACCTTGATTTTCCTTTTTCACTTTTTTCTCAACCAAATACTTCGGACAATTTCATTTCCAGTGCTCGTCTTCTCCACAATGGAAACATTTTCCTTTGGAAGTTTTGCTTTTCTTTTTTTTTTTTGTAGTAGGTTTTTTATTCCCTTTTCCCTTTTTTCTTCATCTGTACACATTTTTCTTTAGATGACGAAGGGATAAATTTCTTTTTGTCTGAGGGTTTCATTTTCGATGATGAACCCTTTAGAAAAATTTTCTGTCGTGAAACAACATTTGCTTCATTTTCTTTTAACTTCATCATTGATTGGTAAGTCTGTAGTTCGTTTAATAAAGTAGTCAAATTGTAATCAATCTTATTCATTACGGCATTAGTACGGAAGGTTAGGTAGCTCTTCGGAAGAGACTCCAAAATCATATTAACTTGACTAGTTTCATCTATAGTAGCCCCATGGCTTCTTCAATATTAAAGTGAACCATCATGTCTAGGGCATGTTCCCTGACATTGGTTCCATCTTTCATGCGCGAGTTATAAACATACTTCATTACCTCGTTTTGTATAGAAGATGACTATTGCCCAAACATTTCCTTTAGTGATGTCATAATCTCACGGGTTGTGGGCATGGCTTCATGTTTCTTGTTGAGCACATCAGATATACTCGCTAAGATATAGGCCTTCACCTTTTCATTAGACCTTAACCACCTACCATAGGCATCTCGAACGTTTCAGTTTGCAGTCGAACTGGGAATAGGAGGACATTCCTCCGTTAAAACAAACCTCAGGTCATCAACTACTAATATTGTGTTTATGTTTGACTTCTAGTTGGAGTAACCCTCTCTATTAAAATTTTTAGAAGTAAAGAGTTGTATTATCGAGTTTGACATTGCTGAAAAATTAAACAAATTCTATTAATCTTATGCATCTAAATCCAATTTTAGAAAATAATAATAATAATAAAGTACCCATATTTCTTTATTTATTTGCAACCATACTATAGTGAGTCAGAACAAGTGCTACCTAAGGCAGACAAATACTCCTTCACTAAAGCAAGACATTCTCGACTAAATGCAATTGATGCTCGATTTTATATGAAGTTGATTATGGGATGATATGCGTTGATGAAATTGCATTGTGCACTCAAGTTTCTGATTGAACACGAGACATATGCAATGGAATAAGGATCTAATTACACTCTAATTTCTTTTAATTAAAAAGGAAATTAGCATGCAATTTGAAGGGAAAAAAACAGTAAATTAAAATTACCTTTGAAACTCCCAAAAATCGCTTTTCCTCGCTGAATCTTGACCCGAACTCTTCTAGACCACCACTAGAGTTGACCTACTATCCTCTAGTCTCAGAACTGGGTTGTGTGACTTTATGGATGAAGAAACCCAAGAGAGAGAAAGAGATGGAAAAAGAAATGGATCTTTGGGTTGGGTTTTGGGTTATGAATTTTCCTCAAAGAAAAGAGATTTTTTTTCAACCCAAATTTGAAAAACAATTTTGGCAAAATGGGCAAAAGTTTTTCAACCAAATTAAAAAGCCCAATTTATAGAAAAAAGCCATGCAACAATTGCATGAACCAAATCCATAAAAACCCAACACTTAGAATCCACTATCTAAGTAAGCTTAATGTCTCCACTATAAGCCAACACCTAGCCCACTATTTTGTTAGTGGAATTATCCAACAAAAGTTTGGATTTTCCCACTATCTTTAGTCAAAGGGCAAAATAGTCATTTTGTCAAAGTCAAACTTTGATCAAAAAGTCAACTTTTTGACTTTTTATGATTTCCCCATGTTGACTAATTTTGACCTCCTGAGCATGAATCCACATTCATTTTCTCGAAATTCAAATCACATTTGAATATAAGGTCGGTCAAAGTTTGACTTTTCAAAGTCAAAAGTCAACTCTTTGACTTTTTACATCTTTGACCATTTCCATTATTTTCGAGCTTCCGAATATGAACGTATTCATATTCTTGATATTTAAATCACATTTAAATATTAAAGCTGTATCTCTAAACTAAAAAACCCAACCACTATATCACATATACTTGTTGGTTTCTCTCTCTTCATCTATTTCGAACAATTCGAATTATTATATCATACTGTTCTATGTTTATTCCCTATGAGCTAGTAGGGGAACCTAATGGACCTATAGATCATGGGCTCCAACGATCCGAGACTAGCTGGCTAAACTCTTTAGATGGAGCTAATCGACATTCATTAACTAACGGGTCATTACACTATAGTTCCGTAGTTGCACTCCCCTCACTATAGATATATTTGTGTCCATTTGATATAACCATGATTAGTAAGCTAATTCTTCACAGGTTGTTCGTAATCTCGGCTGGGTCATAAAAATCGTTTTACCCCCAAGACTACATCTTGTTTCTTAAGTTCTACTGATCCTCTAATGAACAATTGGTTTAAGGTCCAACCTATAAACCGAACCCCTCTCGGGCCAAGGAGAGGGTGGGGCCCCTTGTTCAAGACCTGGATCCAGTACTAAAGGGAACAACCTGTCTACTATCCCTATAACGGGAAGGAGTGAATTCTGTCTTGCACCCTATGTTTCTAGCTATCCACCCGATCTTACCCTTGAAATGGGAGGCTTATTGGGCCAGCGATGATGAGTTGCCCTCACCTATGTAGATCTAAGGATAATCCTGAGTGAACAGGAGTTCATAGTTACCTCAGGATTAAGATTAAGTTACCTAGGTCCTCAATTAACGAAATAGTCAGTTTTATACATAAAATGACATTTAGGACGTAAAAAGTGACTATTTCATGGTTCAGTCTTATGCAAACTCATTGCATAGGATGCCCCCACTCACATATCTCTATATGAACAATTCAGGATCACATCGTTTGTAATAACTACAAAGTGGGTCGCATCCATAGTGTCCCCAGAATAAGGCGCCCAACCTTATTCATATACTATAGACCATTTTGGCTATATATTTGAACTTGATCCACATTTATGTCACTACATAAAGTTCAAACTACATTAAATAGCCTCAGAACCTTAGTTTATTGGATTCAAGATTACAATTTCAATAACAACTTTATCGAAAAACAAAACATAATATGTTTATTAATTTACAAACTACGAGTTTTAGGACATAAAATCCAACAGTTTCCTCAGCGGAATCCAAGTGTAAATTCCTCTGAGTTTCCTGGTAAGTCCAGGGTCAAACACAGGGACTTGTGAAAATAGATTGCATTGGTAATTTTTATGAAAGCCTTGTGGTAGCCAAATAAATAAATTGTTGGTTTGTTGTTGATTGCATTAATGAAGAAAAATAACAATTACGACGGAGTTTAAAAAGAGTTGGTAAATAGGAGATGCGATGAATATGCAGTGAACGGGTTGAGAAGGGTTTCAACTAACACTACCTAGAATTCGTTCATGCTTTGCGACCATGCAACATGTATACAATAGAAACCATCTCTTGATGCAAATGCTACGACTTCTAATGCTAGGACGCACGTGATATATGTGATAAGTCTATAGGATCTACACATAAGCCTCTATTCTTATTTATGCGATGACAGGATAACACACACACAAATAAGGCGACCACATAATATCACTCCTATCTCTAGGATGCATGCGATGCAGGTTGACGAACAGAGCTTATCTCTAAGTCCCTATCTTTTGTTTATGCAGTTCTAATCTTGGTCTTTCAAGTATAGATTCTAACCTAGCTCTCTCGAGTCTTAGGTTCTTTCTTCAGACTCTCTCTCGAGTAGCTATAAAGGGATGTTTTGCACAGCATAAAACAAGACAATCGCAAGCAATGAACTTCCTAAGTCATGTTAGCTTAATTTTTCTCAACCCATTCAACTAGTTTAACTACTCATGCGTATTAAGAGAGTGAATAGATGTAGAAATAGGACTTCCATTGTATAAATATGAAGATGAAGTACAAAATAACAATGCAAGCATAGAATAAAGAGCCTGGTAGCAATCTCTTGCTGCCCAGGTGTTTACACTGTTTTTCTACTCGTGCTCAAAAGATAATCTCGCTCTCGCGAGAGTCAGACCGCTCTCTGCTTCTACGCCCCAAGGTTCTCTCTCGAGTTTCCCTGAGCGATCTTCGGCATCACCACTCTTCTCTTGCTCCACCTTAAAATGAAAGAAAACTATGGATAAGGGCGTGCGAATTTGTGGAACAAAGAATAGCTGAACTGGTGAACCCCTTTTCTGAAGGCTACCCTTGGTATTTATAGAGCATCCATGATGAAAGGCGGCTCCTCTCTTCTTTAGGTTGTACAGATGGGACAGCTTTAATTCCCAATTGATGTGCCGAATAATGGTCACCGAAAAGCTAAATGTACTTGTGATCGTTATCGGCTGTCAACTTAATTCGGATTCGACTGTTATCAGCTTTCTGTCCCATCGCGATTAATTAGCCTTTCATCTAGATGCGCCCACCACGTTGCGATGACCAAGTTGCGGCGATCCTTCTCGGGCGAATATTTGTAACGATATTTTTATTTTTTATATCTTTAACTTTAAGCATGCGGAAAAATATGAATATGAAGTGCTATATACACTCAAGTGCTTGCGATAAAGACATTTCTATGCGATACTACATTCTAATTATATGTGTTGCTAACGAGTTGCTCGTAGTATGCGATGAAGTAGTTCGTGTCACAAGTTTCTTTCGCTGATACCAAGTATAATTCCAACGCAAGTTTCTCAAAATGATCCGAGGTCGAACACAGGGATTGTTTTTGTTAATGCGATACTTATGTGATACATGCGACCGATTTTTAACAATGAATAAAGAATGGTGGTTTATACAGAAATATAAATTGTGATGAAATAAAATATGCGTTGATAAAGTAAAATCCTAAACAAATATGATACAAGATACAAGATACATGATACACGATACTGAGGTTGAGAACTAACTGTGAAGTTGTACAAAGAATCGATGTATGTGATGGCAAGTCTTTATGAATGAAGCAGAAAGAGAAAGAGTAAATAGTAAAAACATCGCAAGTTTGTCAATTGCGTTAAAGATGCAACTAAGGTTCCGCTTTCCCTTGGTGCACACCTCTCGGTGATCGGCCGCGTCCTCATATCTCTATGGTGAAACAGGGATGAACGTGATGAACATGATGAACGCAAGGTTGTTTCCATCTCTGGAAATACTTTTTGCTTTAGTTAATGCATTCTTCCAACCTTCTCTTGATAAGCGGAATAACATCTTCACTTCTTCTCTCATAGGTAAAGATTCCATCGAGCATGCTTTAGCTAAACCTAGTTATTTCCTTAGCACAAATTAACTAACTCTCTTAATTCTTGCTATTTACTCAGGGGATTAAGAACACATCATGGAGAAAATGGATTATGGATGTATGGAAAGAGATAGAGAGATGACAGTGGTGGTTTTCATAACATTTAATTCTAAAATTAAGTGTTTGATACATGTTGTGAATGAAAGATTAGAGAAGATGAATACAGATGATGAAATAGAGATTAGAAACAAATACGGAAAGAATGTTAACACCTTGACACAGATCCCGAACGGAGATTGTGCTTGCCAGCGTGTGGAAGTGGTGGAGAGGAAAGCTTCCCTCTCAGGCTTGCTTTCCCAGTAGAATTGACCTTCACACCGAGCTTCAGCTATGGGAATTGGAAGGATTCTCTACTCGGAGACTCACCTCTCGGCCTTGTCTCATGGTTCTCCCGAATCTACTCTGGACAGTCGCTTCAGACCAACCTCTCTCTCAAAATCAGTACATGCACGTATCTATGTATACATGTATGTACTAGTATCTGTATCTGTATATCTTTCTGTGAATTTGAAGAAGCTATTTATAGGCGAGGCCTTGGCTCTTTGAATTTGTGTCACCATTGTATAGTTTTGGTAGTTCCTGAAATGGCGGAATGGAAAATTCCTTCTGTTACGCAATCAATCCGTCAGAAATGCACAACTAAAAGTTGTACACTTGTTAGAATCCTCCGCAATTGCGTTGCTCTTCACATCTTCGATCTATCACCGCATGCGATGTTGTTTTTTATTACCACATGCGGTTGAAATTGCGTTGATCGCTGAAGCTCTTGATCGATTGTCGCATGCGCCATCATTGCATTAATCATCTTTTTGCTCTTGATTGATGGGCCCAATGCGACGTAGATGCATTGTTTATCTTGTTTTCGAGCCATGAACGCATGCGGTGACTGATTTCCTGCAAAACAGAAACTGAAACATTCTATTCTACCATCGCAATGGTGTTAGTGGGTGTATTTATGACATTTCGTAATTTTTGCATTTCTTAGCCAATTTCTATACTATCGACGCAACTTTTCTTTTTTTTTTTTAGCCGCACTATCTAAATAAAACAGTATAAATAACTTGTATTTCTACAAGTTATCACACCTCCAATTTAGATATATGCTTGTCATCAAGCATATCTTCAACTAAGGCAATATCGTTCAATTCTTACCTTAACTTTGCATCGATTGGTTACTCCGAATGCTCCACCTAGGAAACATTACTTAACAACGTAATTTCCTTCTATTCTTTAATAATTCATAAACATGCTCTACTTTATTCTTTTATACAACAAATCTCTACGCAAAAAATCCCTTCTTGTTTTAAAAAGAATGTTTACCTCTTCTTGCAAAAACAACTTGGTGCGTCTGTATGCAGTGGTCTAGTTTGCTTCATTTTTTTTAGAGACTGTTGATCATGGTTACACTCTTCGTTTTGGCTTGTTCCCACGGGTGTCATGCGAACATGTAACTACGGTTGTGCGCTAATCTCAACTTTAACTCTTTAGCTAAGTTTAACTTTTGCTGGTCAGAGGAGTTGTCTCTTATATTCTTATTATTATTTTTTTTTTCTCTTTTTTTCTTTCTTTTTTTTTTTTCATATTGCATCGTTCTTGGAAACCCACCTTCGTTTTGGCTTGCTCCCACGGGTGTCATGCGAACATCCAACTACGAGCAGGTTTCTTTCATGACTTAACTCTTATCAGGTTGGGTTTTTCCCTTGCGCTGACATTGGAGTTTATATGATTTTTTTTTTATAACAATGAACGCATTTTTCTAATGATAACTGCATTCGCTTGATCGCATCTGCTCAAACCTTCCCCACCCCCAAATTTAGAGATGCACAAGGTCCTCATTGCATTGTTTTGGAGAGAATAGACAAACGCTTAGTCAAAATTTTGAAAAGAAGGTTTGAGCAAAGTCTTGAAGGATAAAAGGTAAAGCGGTGCTATTGCTACGAATTATCTAAGTGTTAGTCAGAAAGTGTGAAGTGTGAGAAATGATGCTAAGGGTATGGATATAACTCATCATGACAGCGCAATGAATAACGCAAAATATAAGATAAAGAACATTGCAATAATTGACAAAGGATGATAAATAAGAGGCTAACGCATAATGAAAGAATAGTTACTCAGTGGTATTAAAATTAACCAAGTATACAAAGAATTATAAATATCGCAATACAAAATTTGAGCATGTACAAGGAATCAAGAAATAGCTTCTATACATAAAAATAATGGATGAATTAAAATGAAAGAATGACCACAACAAAAATTTGTAGATTTATTGAGGAGAAAGTTCAGGAGGAGGATTTTGTGGAGGAACACGAGGAGCTTCTTCAAAATGCAGATGTTGTTGTAAATGCGGAGGCACCATGGGACCATGTAGATAGGCTGTCAAAAAGTTGAAGTACTCATGGTTGCACTCTGCCATTTGTTTTTGGTTCAAGTGGATCGTATAGATATTGCGTTGAATGTTGATCAGCACCTGCCTTGTCATCGCAACACTGTGTTGCAACTCTACTTGTTGCTCGTGTAACTCCATTATTCGCTGGCAAAAGAAGTCATGTTGATGAGAGAGAAGAGAACGAATTTTTGCAAGGTCAGCAGCTAGGGATGTGATGGTGGGTTGCGCCTGCAATGTTTCACCATCAATGTTTTGAGGTTGGGCAGAAGTGCCTTCACCCAAATCATGTGGGTCGTTAACATGCGGTGATGGAGGAGAAAAATGCGGTGGAGATGAATAGAAGAAGGGTGCTCTTGGAAATGCGTTGGGTGAATCGAGGGCAAGAAGGAGATTAGTAAAATGTTCAGGGAGTGGGGAAAAGGGTTCTGTAGGAGCACTTGGAGGGAGAATGATCAAAGGTAAAGGGTCCAAGGGTTCTTGATCTTGCGGTGATGGCTCTTGGACTTTTTCCTGGCCTTTGTCAACCTTGCGCTATTTCTTGGGCTTTGGCTGCTGTGGCACATTTAAATCGATAATGGGCCTTTTCAGTGGAAGCTCGGGGCAATGAGGGCAATCTTTGAGAAGTATTCTCAAAATCTTGATGTTGATGAGGCCATGGACTTCTAACATTGGTTCTTCCTCAATACCTACACCCAATGAGAGGCATAAGCTTGAAACTGCCCAAGGGAAGAAATATTGGCCTCTTAGATGCCCCACAAAACCTCGAATCTGCTTTGCGATCAGTTGGCCCCACATCTATTGGAATGTCACGTGCTATGCAGTATGCGGCCATGACTCTATCCCTTGAAACAATTTTTTCATGAGAGGTTGGGATGAGTCGCCTTTTCACCAAATACACCCAAAGCCGCGCTTCTGGAAGTAGTTTATTGGACGCAAGGTTTCTGATGCCTTTCATAGATACTGACCACCGAGTGCCCGGTTGCGTTAATATTTTCAGCACATCCTCCATTAGTTCTTCTGTGGGATCATCAATGATTTTATTACCTAGCGCCTTCAGGATGTCCTTCATCTGATATAACTCATTGATGTCTTTGTGCTGAAAGGCATTGTCTCCCCTTGAATGATCACCGCATCTTTGGTGCCATGAAGTCATCCATGATAGAAAGCTCTCACTATCGTTGGGATTACAATGGATGGGCATTGGCAGAATTTTTCCCATCCATGCTCTAACACAACACTTGTAATTAAGTTTGGTAGTGATGTTGGCACCAGAAAGAACCCCATTTCCATCATCATGTCGCCATTCTCTTTCTTCTTTGATGGGCGTCCCTTGGCCAACACATGCTCACTGCTTTCCGCTTTTGCTTTGCCCTTTTCTTTTGCCAATGCAAGGCGGGATCTTTATTTTTGTCTCTTTTCCCATTCCTTGTGCTGTTCTTCCTTCTCTCACTCCGCAATTTCTTTACTTTTCTTTTCTCGAATGCGCTGAACATTTGCTCTGTGCCTCTTCTCCTTCTCTTCCTTCTTCTTCTTTTCTTCCTCTTCTTCTTCTTCTCTCATTTCCCTTTCAAATTGCTCTGAGGCCAGCAATATGCGTTGTTCTTCCTTGAGCCTTATTCTCTCTTCTTTTGCCAAGATTGTGTTATTGCGGCGCACTTCTTCATCATGTAATTTTCTTCTTATATCTTCTTCTGCGATGATTTTTTATGCTCGCAACATCTTCTCTTGTTTTTATTCTTCCTCTCTTCTTCTCCTTTCCTTCTCTTCTACTGCACTTTACAAAATTGGTGGGTCACTTATTGACCCTTGCGGCGCATTCTCCTTGCGACGTTGCATAAGAGGGGTGATGTTTGGATCCTCTCCATCATCAATTGCAACCGTTCTTATTTGCGTTGATTCCTCTTCAGGTTGCGCTGATTCTCTTCATTGCATTGACACCCCCTCATCCACCTTTGTGGTGGTTAATTCTCCGTCGACTTCTGGGCTCTCAGTCCTCTTTCTCTTTTCTTCCTTCTTCTTCAGGTGCTTCCCTTCTCGCTTGCGTTCCCTCTTCTCACTCGATTTTCTTTCTTTCTTTTCCTTCCTTGGCTGGGCTTCTTCATCTCTTTCTGCCCTCTTCTCCTTGTTGTTTTTGTTCTTCTTCTTCTCCTCAGCTGTTTTAGGCAGCTTCTTCGCTTCCACCTCCTCCAAAGCAACCCTGATGGGTCCTTCATAGGATTCTGTTTGAACAGTTTCCTTAGGATCCGAAATGGCCAGAGCGCTTCTCCGCGAAGCTTCTTCCATCTCTTCTTCTGAAGGCAAGGGTTGATTAACGACTCCCGCTTCAGGTAGCCCTCCCTCCTTCTCCATATTACTTAGAATGCTCCCGAACACTTCTCTATCGTCTCTTCTCTTCTTTTCGCTTTTAGATGATAGTGTTGGGAGTGGGGCACTCTCCGTGCTCTGCCCCTCTCTGATTTGGAGTGGTCTGGCTGCTAAAGGCTTTCGCCTAGGTTTTCCAGCGATTCATGGGATGAGTTTTGGCTGGGCGATGAAGTGGCGGCTTGCTGCGAGGAATGTCGCCTCTCTTGTAGTGATTTGGGCTGGTGAAAGTGATGAGGGTAAAGAGAATGAATGGGAAGATTGATCAGCCATGGCTGTAATGAGTGAAAGAGTTGGGAAAGCTCTTAGGATTTAGGAAGAAAGTTTGAATGTCTTGGTATGCCGAGTGATAATTTATAGAAATACAAGTTATTTATACTACTTTTTTCAGATATTGCGGCCAAAAGAGAGAAAATATGTGTTGATTGTATGAAAATTAGCTCAGAAATACAATAATTATGAATTAACGCAATTACACCCACTAACATGGTCAAAATGGTAGAAGATGATATATTTACTCTGTTTTGCAGGAAACCAAGCCAAGAGTCAAAGATTTTTACCTATAAATACCCCTATAGAATTCAGAGAACATATACTGGATACGGGTATAATTGATATGAGGGCTAATTGCTGCTGAATTATTGAGAGAGAGGCTGAGCTGAGTACTGATCGGAAGAATTCCAGGAAGACAAGAGACAAGGTCGAGAGGTGACTCTCAGTGCTATTCTGCCAGATCCCCGCTGCGAAGCTCTATACGTCAGAATCAGATAAGGCGAATGAAAGCTGCGAGTATAGCAGATAATAACGACAATGTGGTTCCCGTAGTAAATCAAGAGGCTATTAGGCCAACGTAGGATCCTGTTTTCCTGGCTGCTGACCGCAACATCCCCATGAGGAATTATGCGGCACCTAACCTGTATGATTTTTCGCCTGGGATTTTGAGGCCTATTGTTGAGGAGAACGCAAGGTTCGAAATAAAGCCGGTCATGCTACAAATGATCCAAAATTCAGAGCAATTTGGGGGTCTGCAAGGTGAAGACCAACATGCCCACTTGACTAACTCTGTCGAAATGTGCGGCAACTTCTCATTACCTGGCATATTTCCGAAGAGTATAAGACTGTATTTGTTCCCTTATACCTTGAGGTATGAAGCCAAGAGGTGGGCTCACTCACTAGAGCCAAACGAGATCACATAATGGGATCAATTGGTGGAGCGATTCGTGAAGAAGTTCTTCCCACTAGCCTTCAACACAAGGACACGAAAGGACGTGCTCAACTTTTAGCAAATGGAGAATGAGACCCTGAGCACTGCCTGGGTGCGATTTAGAAGATTGGTGAAAAACTGTCCGCATATTGGGATACCCGATTTCATTTTGATGGAGACCTTTTATAATGTCCTGAACAGATCCATGCAGGTTGTTGCTGATGCCTCCGTGGCAGGAGGTTTTATGGACAAAACGTATGCTGAGGATAAAGTCATCCTTAACCGCATATCGCGGAACATGGATGACTGGATTGATGATGGCTATGGAGGCCGAGGTGCCGAAAGAAGAAAGAATGAAACTGCCATTGTCCCTACGGAGACAATGACCACGTTGGCTGCTCAGATGGTCGTGGTGACCTCGATCCTTCAATCGATGGCAATAAATGAAGGAGCCATCTCCCAAAAATCAGCGTAACTCACTGCACCGGCTCAAGTGGCCGCAATAAATTGCATTAATTGTGGAGGGGCTTATGTAGCAGAAATGTGCCTATCAAATCTCCAACAAGTATGCGCCATCCAGAACAACCCCTTCAGCAACACCTACAATCCTGGCTAGAGAAGCCATCCTAACTTCGGTTGGGGTGGCAATCCAAACCAAGGGGGACCAATCAACCATCAGAGTGGCAGACGAGGAAATCCTCCTTTTCATAACAACTCAAATTAGGGGCAACCAAGGCAATTGCATAACCAGCAACCCTCATCATCAAACACATCTGGAAGCTCATTGAAGACCCTGCTGAAATAATATATGGATAAAAATGACGCAGTGATGCAAGCGCAGGCGTCTTCAATTCGAAACTTGGAGATCCAAGTGGGTCAGCTGGCATCTGAGCTGAGAAATAAAGCACCAGGAACATTGCCCAGCAACTCAGAAGCCCAAGGATCTAATGGAAAGGAGCAATGTCCCTAGGACATTGGGCAGGCAAGCCGGACCGCCTGCAGGGATGTAGATTGCGCTCATTTGAAGAAACGCATCTTCCGGTCCATATCTCACAATTATGTTTAATGCTTTCTTTAAATTCTGTCTTATTTGAATTCTTGAATTTTTTCTTTACTTTTGCATTTAATTCGTTCCATGAGTTTATGAATTAATTCTTCATTTACTTCCTTTGTATTTATTTTTATACCATCTTTAATTATTTGAACTTTTCTGTAATTAATGCGTTATTCTTTAAATGGTGAATGAATGGGAAATAAAGAGAAATTTATTACCACAAGTCATAGCAACTTGCATTGATGAAAAAAAAATTATAAATAATAAAATCATATAATTAACAAGTATGCAAGGCGACAATGGACGGACCTTGAACCAATGATATACACTTTGCATTCACCCAACTCGACTGTGTTGAGCTGAGGGCTGTGTTGCGCGTGTATATGTCCTTTGCCCGTCCTTAGCTAAATGCACTATGTTGAGGTATCCTCTAGAAATGTGTTATTTAAGGGGTGTGTTGTGGGGGTGTATACGTTGTTGCCTGTCCTCTGCGAAGATGCATTTGTGTTGATGAGCACATTGCGTTAATCTTTACATTGCGTCCATTCGAATAAAATATTAAAGAAAAATTCTTTTTGTACTTGAGAAGTCCAATCGTTTCGTATCCCAAAGCAATGACAATTCTGCAGACGAAAAGACGCTTTTCTGAAATTTCATAAATGAGGGAAGTTCGAACGACGGGCCTTTTGAGATTTTTGAGGCTTGTCGCCGCAAAAATCGCGTTGGGCCCACTGTGGCCCAACCTATAAATATGAACCCTTCCCCGTCTCTGAGTTTTTTACCTCATTTGCACTTTGAAAAACCCTAGCGCCAGCATACGAAACCTTCTTCTTCCCAAAACCCTAACAATTTTCTAGCTCTTTCAACCAAGCTCCCATGGTTGACCAAGCTTCCCAGTCTTCTACTTCACCCTCAACCCCTTCATCTGACCAAATCGCCATGCGAGAGGCAGCATTCCTTGCTGCCAGTGGCCGGCTTGCTGGGCAACCCCATACCGTCCCGAGAATCGCCGGTAGAACCCAGAGGAACCCACTGTTCGTCCAGCCTCTTCAGTTCAAGAGGGGGTAGAGCAATAAAAATACCCCAGTTCCAACTCCTGCCGTCTCAACTGAGAACGAGAAGAAGAGGCGTGATGACAAGAAAGTGTTTGGCAACATTCTGAGTCATTTGGAGGAAGGAGGAGGATTACCCAAGGGAGGGGTTGTAAACCAACCACTGTCCATGGAGGAGGTGGCGGCGGTGGTGGCTGAAGAGGTGGCAGTGGCTGAAGAAATGTTGGTGGCGGAGGCAATGGTGGTTAAAGATGAGGCAGGAAGAGACATTCTGACCTTAGAGACTCCTGAGGTAACTGCCCACGTAGAAACCTATGACAGACCCTCCAGAGTTGTGATGGAAGAGATTCTGGTGGTGGCTGAAGTTGTGATGGAGGAGGTTGCAGCGGAGACGCAACCGAAGTAGTTGAAGAGGAAAAAGAGAAGAAGAAAAGCAAAGGGAGAAAGGTTGGAGAAGTTGAGTCATCTCATCATCGCAAGGAGAAAAAGAATAAAGAGAAGAAGAATGATGATAAAGATGAGGAAAAGAAGAAGGAAAGGAAGAATAAGGAGAAGGAAGAAAGAAGAATGTGTCGGCGTGAAGAAAGGCGCCTAAAAAAGGAAGAAGAAAAGAAGCAGAGGGCTGCAAGCTCTAAAAAGGATGGAGAATCAACCTCCGTGAGGGAGGATAGGGGGGAAACAATGTAATTGATGGAACCGGCGCAACCTGAAACAACACAAATGGTTGCGACGGAAGAAGGCGAAAAAGGAGAAGATACACCCCTGATGCGGCATCGCAGGGAGAATGTGCTGCAAGGGTCTTTTGTTGACCCTCAAAAATTAATAATCGTAATAGAAGAAAAAGAAAGAAGAAGAAAAGAAGAGGAGAAGCAAGAGAAAATGGAGCAGGCAAAATTCATCACCACAGAAGGTGATAGAAGAAGAAAATTGCATGATGAGGAAGTTCGCCGCAATAACGAAATCTCAAGGCTTGAAGAAATAAGAAGAATTGAAGAGGAACAACGCCTTTTGTTGGCCTCTGAGCAGTTTGTGGAGGAGTTTGAGAGAGAAGAAAGAGAAGAAGTAGAGGAAGAGAAAAAGAAGAAAGAAGAAGAGAAGAGAAGATTGGAAGAAGAGAAGAAGAAGAAGCGTGAAGCTAATAGAAGGCGCTTACAGAAGAAGAAGGGCAAGGAACTTGCGGAGCGAGAGAAGAAGGAACAATGCAAGAAATGGGAAAGAAAACAAAGGCAACAATCCTGCCTTGTGTTAGCCAAAGGAAAGGGCAAAGCGATCGCAAAAAGCAGCAAGCCTACATTGGCAAAGGCACGTCCATCCAGAAAGAAAGAAAATGACGACTTATTGATGGATATGGGCTTTTACCCTGCGCCAATGCCATTACCTGATCTCATCACGAGTGTGATCGTGGAGCATGGCTGGGACACATTTTGCCAGTGCCCAACCATTGTTCCCAAGGTAGTACGTGACTTTTACCATGGGCGGCTACATGGCACCAGGGATGCAGTGACCATAAAAGGGCAAGTGGTGCCTTTCAGCGCAAAGAACATCAATGAACTATACCAAATAAAGGATAACCCGGATGCACTAGGTAACAAAATCATTGATGATCCCACAGAACAACAGTGGAAGATGCGCTGCGAGTATTAATGTAACCGGGCGCGAAGTGGTCAGTTTCTTTAAAAGGCATCAAGACCCTGGCGTCCAAGACTCTGCTGCTGGAGGCAAGGCTTTGGGTTTATCTGGTTAAGAAGTGGTTGATCCCAACTTCCCATGACAAGACCATTTCAAGGGATTGAGTTATGGCCGCATACTGCATTGCATGCGGCATTCCAATCGATGTGGGCCGGTTGATCGCAAGTCAAAATCGAGGCTTTGTGGGGCACATTAGAGGACAATATTTCTTTCCATGGACTATCTCAAGTCTGTGCCTGTCAGTGGTGGTAGGCATTGAGGATGAACCCATGCAAGAAGTCCATGGCCTCATCAATATCAAAACTCTGAGGCTGCTCCTCAAAGACTCCCCGCATTACCCAGAGTTACCTTTAAAGAGGCTCGCAATCGATCTCAATGCATCGTAAGAACCCAGGCCAAAGAGACAGCGCAGAGATGATAAGGGAAAAGGGAAAATCCAAGAAGAAACAATGCAAAGTTCAGAACTATTGGACCTTTTACCCTTAGTTATCCGCCCTCCAAGCCCTTCGAGCTCACCCACACAATCTTCTTCTCCACTCCATGAGCATTTCACCAACCTTCTCCTCACTCCAAATTCTCCAACCACATACCCACCAATTTACTCACCTACAGCTTCATCACCGCAACCTTCCATTCCACCGCCGCATATTGATGACCCACATGATTTGGGTGAATGCACCTCTGCCCAACCCCAAAACGATGCTGGCGAGACATCGCAGGCGCGACCTTCCATTCCTTCCTTGGCTGTTGAGTTAACTGAAATGGGGTCTCTCTTCTCTTAACAACAACAACTTTTTGCTCAACAACAAGACTTCTTCAACCAAATATTTGAGGTGGTAATGTAGCAAATTGATGATATACATCGCAGTGCTGCCACATCACGGGAGGCGTTGATCAATATTCAGCGCAATATTTTTAAAGTCCATCGCCATCAAAGATAGATTGCGGAGCGAAACCATGAGTATTTTAACTTTTTCATAGCTTATCTTCATGGTCTTATGGTTCCTCCGCATCTCAGGCAGCAATTGAATTTTGAAGAAGCTCCTGCAGCACCACCTCAGAATCCTCCTCTAGATCCTTCGGCTCCTCAACAATAAGTTTTACATTTTTGCGGCCATTCTATATTTTTATTCAATTCATTATTTTTCTAAGTTAACAAAATTCTTTGATTCTTTGTATAGACATAAATTTTTGTATTGCATTAATTTTTAATTATTTATATACTTTGTTAATATTCAATACAATTGAGTACATATTCACTCTTTCTGCCTGTGCCTTTTTATTTATCATCCTTTGTCAATATTTGCGATGTTCTAATCTTTTATTGTTGCGTTATTCATTGCGTTGCCATGATGTAATATATGTTTATACTTAGAAACATTTCGCATACTTTGTAAATTCTGATCAACACTTAGTTAATTCTTAGTTTAGCAGTACTTTACCCTTTATCTTTCAAAGTTCTGCTCAAACTTTCTTTTTGAAATTTTTAGTCTAAGTGTTTGTCTAGTCTATCCAAACAACGCAATGAGGACCTTGCTTATCTTTAAATTTGGGGGTGGGGAAGGTCTGAGCAGATAAGATCAAGAATATGCGATGATTAAGAAAATGCATTCATTTTTTTCGTTTAAAAAAAATTATGCCAAACTCCAATGTCAGTGCAAGGGAAAACCTAAAAAATGTTCCCAACCTGATAAGAGTTTAGTTGTAAAAGAAGTCTGCTCGTAGTTGGATATTCGTATGACACCCGTAAGAGCAAGCCAAAACGAAGGTGGGTTTCCAATAACAACGGAATAAAAGAGAAAATAAAAGAGTGTAAGAGACAACTCCTCTGAATATCATGAGTTAAAGTTGAAATTGGCACACAACCGTAGTTGGATGTTCACATGACACCCGTGGGAACAAACCAAAACGAAGAGTGTAACCATGACCAACAATCTCTAATAAATAACGCAAAGTTTGACCACTGCATATAGACATATCAAGTTGTTTTGACAAAGAAGAGATAAACATTCTGTTTTCAAAACTAGAAAAGCATCTTTGAGCAGAAATTTGTTATATAGAAGAATAAAGTAGGGCTTTGTTCAGAATTAGCAAGGATAAAAGGAAATTGCGTTGTTAAGAAATGTGCCTGAGTGTAACATTCGGAGCAGCCAATCGACGAAAAAATATAGAAGAGGAATTTAGCATTATTGTCTTAGTAGAAGATATGCTTGAGAACAAGCATATATTTAAATTTTGGGGTGTGATAACTTGTAGAAATACAAGTTATTTATACTGCCTTACTCAGATATTGCGGCCAAAAGAGAGAAAATATGCACTGATTGTATGAAAATTAGCTCAGAAATACAATAATTATGAATTAACGCAATTACACCCACTAACATCGTCAAGATGGTAGAAAAGGATATATTTACTCTGTTTTGCAGGAAACCAAGTCACCGCTTGTGATCAAGGCTCAACGAGAAACTGAAGAACGCATCTCTGTTACATTACACCCGTCAATCAACAACGAAGAGACGATTAACGCAATGATGGCGCAATGCGATAGTTGATCCCGAGCTGAATTTCAACCGCATGCGGTAATAAATACAACACCGCATGCGAGCAACTGATCAAAAGATGCAGCTCAGCAACGCAAAGGCGAAGGATTGTGACACCTGTACAACTAACCGTTGTGCAGATTTGACGGTCTGATTGCATAATAGAAAGAATATTTATTCCTCTATCTTTGGAATTTCCATAACAAGAAGTGGGGTCCATAAGCCAAGAGTCAAAGCTTTTCACCTATAAATACCCCCATAGAATTCAGAGAACATATACTAGATACGGGTATAATTGATATGAGGGCTAATTGCTGCTAAATTATTGAGAGAGAGGCTGAGCTGAGTACTGATCGGAAGAAATCCGGGAAGAAAAGAGACAGGCCAAGAGGTGAGTCTCAGTGCTATTCTGCCAGATCCCCTCTGCGAAGCTCTATACTCAGATCCCTTCTATCGGTTGAGCAAGCCTGAGAGTGAAGCTCATCCGTCCGCACGATCCATTCACATTGGCAAGCAAATCTCCATCCAGATCGGCACCAAGACGTTGGCGTTTATTTGTATTTGTTTCTAACTCTATTCATCACTGTATTTCATCTTCTTAATCTTTTCATTCACAAATCATGTATCAGACGCTGAATATAAATATTGAATGTCTCGATCGATTTCATATCCCCTTCTCTGTCTATTTCCATTCCTCCGTTTATCGTTTTCTTCATAAAGTCTTCTTAATCCCTTGGTAATTAATATGAATTAAACAAGTAACTTACTCTTTGCTAAAGAAATAAGAACAATTAGCTAAAGCATGCTAGACAGCATCTTCACCTGTGAGAGTAGAAGTGAAAATGCCATTCTGATCTGTCGAGAGAAGGTTAGAAGAATGCGTTAACTAAAGCAAGAAGTACTTCTAGAGATGGAAGCAACCTTGCGTTCATTACATTTGTCTCTGTTTCACCACAGAGATGTGGGAACGAGGCTGATCACCGAGAGGTGTACGTCAAGGGAAAAGCGGAACCGTATTTATGCCTTTAACGCAATTAAGGAACTTGCGATGTTTGTACTAATTATCTTTTCTCTTTCTGCTTTGTACATAAGACTTGTCACCACATTAAACGATCTTTGCATAATCTTCACAGCCAGCCTTGACCTCAGTATCTTGTATCATGAAACCTGTATCTTGTATCTTCTTAGCTTAGATTTACTTTAACGCAATTTACTTTCACGCAATTTATTTTATTATTGCATCTTTACCGCTTTACTTTACTTTATCGCATGTTTATATTCTTGTACATAACAACTTTTATTAATTGAAATCCCCTGGTCGCATGTATCACAAGCATAACGCAATAACCTCAAACAGTCCCTGTGTTCGACCTAGGATCACATCGAGAAACTTGCGGTGAAATTATACTTGGTTTCAATGCAAGGAAACTTGTGACAACGCACATCATACTACAAGAACATTGTTAATTAATGCATATCTAGAAGTAGTATCACATGGATTTGTACCTTGCGTGCATCATTGTATAGTTTTTTCTGCGTTACAAGTTTATGGCGCCGTTGCCGGGGAACTGGTAACAGGGACATGAGCTTGTAGCTTAGATCAATTTTTGCATAACAAGTTTATGGCGCTGTTGCCAGGGAACTGGTAACGGGGACATGAGCTTGTAGCTTAGATCAATTTTTGCGTAACATCGAGGATTTGCTAAGGTTTCGTTTTCGCAAAAGATTCAAGTAAATGACCTAAGATGGAGAAGGACAAAATTTATAGGTTGGGCCTTGATGGGCCCAACGCAAATTCTGCGGTGGCAAGCTTCGAGGTACTCAAAAAGCCTGCTGTCGCGCTACTCAAATTTATGAATTAGCAGAGAAGGACGTCCTTTCATCTGCCAAGTCATCATTTCCTCGGAAGCCTAAATGATGGGACTATTCTTTTTGCAAAAAGAATTTGTCTTTTGTGTTTTATTCGAATGGGCACAAGGTTAAGATTAATGCAATGCATATTTGCAGAGGACGGGTAACAATGCATGTATCAGCGTAACACACCCCTCAACTCATCGCATTTCTGGAGGACAGGCGCACGGTATTTCTACTGGCGCAACACTACCTTGACATAGTGCGTTTTCGCTAAGGACGAGCGAAAAATACATACGAGCGCAACACACCCCTCAGCATAATGCATTTGGGTAGGATGAACGCAAAGTGTATCTTGCTAGCACAAGATGCACCCATCATCGTAATGCATACCAGATGTTGATTGTTATTATTATTATTATATTTATTTTTTTCTTTAACACAAGTCACTAGGACTTTGCAGTATTCATTTTCTCTTACATCAATCATTCACAGCAAATTTAAAAAACAATGCAACTTATGCATAGAAGTAGGAAAATTGAACAAAGCACGGAAATAAACACAATTGAATTAAATGAGAAGTAAATTCGTAAAGCAATAAAAGCTAGTTTAAGAAAGTAATAAATAACGTAATGCATAAAGCAATAAAGAAAGTGGTACGCAATTTTTGATGTTGTAAAAATAAGCATGTGGATAAATATGGATAATGATGAATGTGAATCATGCAAGCTCATGTTGCCATAAACTTGTTGACATGGGATGGAAATGGAATGTGGATGCTGTGATATGCATATTCATACTTTATGTGATACTACCTCTAGATGTATGCGTTATTAACTAAATGCTTGTAGTATGCTATGCATTGTCACAAGTTTCCTTGTGCTGAAACCAAGTATAATCCCAACGCAAGTTTCTCGGAGTGATCCGAGGTCGAACATAGGGATTGCTTAGTTAATGCGTTACGTTCGTGATATATGCGACCGGGGGTTTTTCAATTAATAAAAGTTGTGTTTATACAGGTATTTAAAGTTGTGGTAAAGTAAAGTTGCGATAATAAGATAAAAGTGTGATAGAAGTAAACCTAAGCTATTTGATACAAGATACATGATACATGATACTGAGTTTGAGACTGACTGTAAAGATTATACAAAGGGTCGTGTTATGCAGTGGCAAGTCTTTATGTATGAAACAAAAATAGAAAAGATAACTAGTATAAACATCGCAAGTTATTAATTGCGTTAAAGACATAACTACAGTTCCGCTTTCCCTTGGCGTACATCTCTCGGTGATCGGCCGTGTTCCCACATCTCTGTGGTGAATAGGGATGAACGTAATGAACACAAGGTTGCTTCCATCTCTGGAAGTACTTCTCGCTTTAGTTAACGCATTCTTCCAACCTTCTCTCGACAGAAGAAATGGCATCTTCACTTCTACTCTCATAGGTGAAGATGCCGCCTAACATGCTTTAGCTAAACATATTTATTTCCTTAACACAGATTAATTTACTTGTTAGATTCATGCTAATTACCAGGGGATTAAGAAAAAATCGTGGAGAAAGCGAATTACGAATGAATGGAAATAGATAAAAAGATGGAGATGGAAATGATCATGACATTCAATACTAATATTTAGCATCTGATACATGGTGTGAATGATAGACTAAGAAGATGAATACAATTGATGATAAAGAGATAGAAACAAATACAGAAGAGTGCCAACATCTTGACACAGATCTGGATGGTGGATTTGCTTACCGGCGTATGGAATGGATGAAGAGAAGAGCTTCCCTCTCAGGCTTGCTCGTCTGGTAGAAGTGATCTTGGTACAGAGCTTCAACGCCGGGGATTGAGGATTTGCTCTGAGACTCACCTCTCAGCCTTGTCTCTTAAATCTTCCCGGATGTTCTCCAATCAGGCTCTTCAGACCAGTCTCTCTCTCAATATACAAATATCAAAATATACCCGTATCAAGTATCTTTTCCAATAGAATTTCAGAGGCTATTTATAGGCTCATCTTTGACTCTCTGCAGTGTGGACCCCACTTTATTGTTATGGAAATTCCAGAAAAGGCGGAGTGAATATTACTTCCGTTACGCGATCAATCCCGTCAGAAATGTACAACGGTCAGTTGTACACGTGTCTAGATCCTCCGCAATTGCATTTCTCTTTTTCATCTTCGATCATTCGTCCACATGCGGTGTTTTTTTTTATTACTGCATGCAGTTGAGATTGTAGTAATCGCTTATCTCTTGATCGATTGTCGCATGCGCTGTCATTACATTGATCATCCATTCATTTCTGAATGATGGGCGCAATGCGACGTAGATGCGTTGTTCAGATTATCTTGAGCCATGAACGCATGTGGTGTCTTGATTTCCTGCAAAACAGACTTGAAATATTCTTTTCTACCATCACAATGGTGTTAGTGGGTGTATTGACGACAATTTATCATTCTCGCATTTCTTAGCTAATTTCTCTACAATTGATGCAACTTTTCTTTCTTTTGGCCGCAATATCTAAATAAAGCAGTATAAATAACTTGTATTTCTACAAGTTATCACACCCCCAAATTTAGATATATGCTTGTCCTCAAGCATATCTTCTACTAAGGCAATATTGCTCAATTCCTATCCTACATTTTGCGTCGATTGGTTGCTTCGAATGCTCCACCTAGGCACATTACTTAACATCGCATTTTCTTTCTATCCTTGAAAATTCATAACAAAGCCCTACTTTATTCTTCTATACTACAAATTTCTGCTCAAAAACGCTTTTCTAGTTTTAAAAAGAATGTTGACCTCTTCTTGTCAAGACAACTTGATGCGTCTGGATGCAGTGGTTAAACTTTGCGTCATTTATTAAAGACTGTTGATCATGCTTACACTCTTCATTTTGGCTTGTTCCCACGGGTGTCATGCGAACATCCAACTACGGTTGTGTGCCAATCTCAACTTTAACTCATGAATTTCAGAGGAGTTGTCTCTTGTTTCTTTTATTTTTCTTTCTCATTTTTCTCTTTTCATATTGCGTTGTTCTTGGAAACCTACCTTCATTTTGGCTTGCTGATGCGTTATTTTATTAAATGGAAATATGGATGAAATGCGTTGGTGGAATTACGTTGTGCACTCAAGTTTCCCCAGCGGAATCCAATTGTAAATTCCTCCGAGTTTCCTGGTAAGTCCAGGGTCGATCACAGGGACTTGTGGAAATAGTTTGCGTTGATAATTTTCTTATGAAAACTTTGTGGTAACCAGTAAATAAATAAGGTGGCTGGTTTATTGTTGCATTAATGAAAATAATAATAAATGCGGAAAAGTTCGAAAAGAGTTCGCAATGGGAAATACGATGAATATGCGGTGAATAGGTTGAGCAAGGTTTCGGCTAACACTCCCTAGGTTGCGTTCATGCCTTGCGATCATGCAACATGCATACAATAGTAAACCACCTCTCGGCGTGAATGCCACGGCTTCTAAGGCTAGAATGCATGCGATAAATATTGTAACAAGCTTAGGATGTATGATATTAAGTGCTCATGATGATGCGATACTACTTCTATTTATGCGTTAATTTGGAATGTTCATGTAGTATGCTCCGTGTTCACAAGTTTCCTTACGATGGAACCAAATGTAATTCCACCGTAAGTTCTCGGTGTGATCTGAGGTCAAACACGGGGAACTGGTGTCGGTTATTGTGGTACGTTCATGGTATATGCGACCAGGTTTTCAATTCTGTATAAAGGGGTTTGTACAGGTATGTAAATTGCAGTAAAATAAAGGAAAGCAGTAAAGACGCGATAAAACATAAAAATACAATAAACCTAAGCTAGATGTTTCAAGATATAGACTTCATGTACAAGATGCTAGGATTAAGGCTGGCTGTGAAGGTTGTGCAAAGATGTGGGATGCGGCGACAAGTCTTATGAATAGAATAGAAGGAAAAAGATAAGTATTAAAAACAACGCAAGACCTTAATTGGATTGAAGGTACAAATACTGTTCTGTTCTTCTCTTGGCATACACCTCTCAGTGATCGGCCATGTTCCCCACATGTCTGTGGTGAAACAGAGTCTAACATAATGAACATAAGGTTGTTTCCATGTCTAGAAGTACTACTCGCTTTAGTTAACGCACTCTTCTGACCTTCTCTCGATAGATCAAAATGACATCTTCACTTCTGCTCTCACAGGTGAGGATGTCGTCTAGCATGCTTTAGCTAAACGTATTTTATAACTTTAATATAGATTAAGTTCTTGGTGATTCATATTGCTCATCAGAAGATTAAGAAAACATCATGAAGAAAGTGACTAATGCGTGAACGAAAACAGACAGAAAATGGTAAATGGAATCTATCGAAACATTTAATATTTCTACTAAGCGTTTGATACATGATGTGTGAATGAAGAGATAAAGAAACTATGGAATACAATGAAAGAGATAGAGAACAAATACAAACAAGTGCCAATGTCTTGACACAGATTCGATGGAGATCTGCTTGTCGGATAGGATGGTTTCGATGGTAGGAAGAACTTACCTCTCAGGCTTGCTCCACCGGTAGCAAGGTTCTCTACACAGAGCTTCGATCGGGTATATGGCAGGTTGGATCTGAGATTCACCTCTTTACACAGATGGGAAAACTTTAATTCCTGACTGATTTGTCGGATAATTGTCACTGATAAAGCTGAATGTACTTTGTGACCGTTATCGGCTGTCATCTTAATTTGGATTCGACTGCTGTCAGCTTTCTGTCCCATCGATCTTAATTTTCCTTTCGTCCGGATGTGCCCACCATGTTGCGGTGATTTTTCTTGGGTGAATATTTGCGAGCATGATCAACGCAAAGTCTTGCGGTGAAGTTGTGCTCGATCGATGAATTCCTATGATCGTAATCTCTGTAATGTGTTATTTTGCACAAAAAATACAAAAATCAATAGTTCCAATGCGCTGACGCACGCGATCGCAATATTATAGATTTTATGCTTAATGGATGCAATTTATCATTTTTCATCAACGCAATCCAACATTTTTTAATAACTTAGCACTATGATAACGTGCATTTCTACCCGTTATCACACCCCCAAATTTAAACAATGTTTGTCCTCAAGCATAAGCTAAAGATTCCTTTAGCAAGTCCACCGCAAAGTTCTTTTCCTAGATTTCTCAAGGATACTTCATTCAAATCCTATATACTAGAATTTTCTTATGTCTTATTCAAGTCTACTCTTAAAATATTTCTAAGACCTAAGGACTGCAAGTTTAACTTTCAAAAGAACTTTACTAATTCCGGAACATCGCATGATTTATTTCAAAAAGAAAATTTTCTACCAGGGTGACAAAAGATTTATCCTTACACAAAAATTTTCTTTATTGCCATTTTTTTTTCTGACCTTGCGCTGATCCGAGTGCCTTGCCTTCATTTTGGCTTGCCCCCCCAAGTGTCATGCGGACATCCAACTACGAGTAGTGCACTCTTTCTCAGGCTAAACTCATACCGATTTGGCATTGAAGTTGCGGTCATTGATTTATGCGTTGATCCTGGTAACTTACTTTCATTTTGGCTTGCCCCCACGTGTGTCATGCGGACATCCAACTACGGGTAAGTGGCTTTCACAACTTAACTCTTATCAACATGGGTCTCCCCTTTTGCGTTGACAATGGCATTGTTATTCTCAAAAAAACGTGTTTTTTTTTTTTAGAAATGAAAATAGCAAGGTCGAAAAATAAATACCTCATACCTCACCCCTAAATTTAAAATGCGGCAATGTCCCCATTGCCAAAAGATTAAAATAACTTATGCGATTTTCTAGAATACGTTGTAAAGAGAGTTTGAAAGAAAGCTAGCAAAACCCTAACTTCTAGAAATATTGTACGAGGTGACTATCTTAAGATTAAGTTGACTCTAATATATACGAAAGAAATAGAAGCATATTTTTCATCATTGAAATCTTACTTGGTAAAGAAACAGACTGTGGTAAACTACTAAATTTATCTACTTGTTAAATGATTACAGTAATCAAGAAGGATGCGATGATAAAACTTTGAAAAGCAACATGCAATGTGATATCGCAAAATTTGAAATAAAGATAAGGAAGAGTACACCCCCAAAATTTTCGTTGTCGCCTGCATTGTGTTGACGCATCCATCCTTGCGGCGATCTTTCTTATGTGGGTTGTAGCGATGGAATAAGATGAATGCTTCTTCGCACGACATCGCCGTATTCCAGTGCCTCGATCATTGTAAGGAAACAAAGAGAGGGTCAAATTATTTTAAACAAAAGAAAAATCGTTAACGCAAATTAAGTCTTTTTTTTTTTTTTAAATGACAAATGAAAAGATAGCTAAAAGATAGTGAAGATTATGAGTTAGTGGAGAAAAGAGTTGAAGACTTGAAGTTTTCCCAAGCTTGCGTCCCTGAGAAATTGCGATCATGTGACAATGCAGGGACCACCTACTTCCTTCTTTATTCAAAGTTTCTAACTTCCATGGAGTCGACTTGGCGATGCCAGTCTTCTCCATGGTATACCTTGACTCGCTGCACATTGACTTTGAATATGTTGGTACCGTCGTCATTTGATAATTCCACCACACCATGCGGAAGTACTTGCCGAATTATGAACGGTCCAGACCAACGAGACTTTAGCTTTCCCAGGAAGAGTCACAAACGTGAATTGAAAAGCAAGACTCTCTGTCTGACTTGGAGGTTCTTGCCGCATATGCATTGATCATGCCAGCGTTTGGTGCTCTCCTTATAAATTTTTGCATTTTCATATGTGTTGTTCCTCCATTGTTCTAGCTCAACCAATTACATTTCCGCGCTTCGCCTACTTCCTTTAAATCGAAATTCAGTTTCTTGACCGCCCACAATGCTTTATATTCCAGCTCCAAGGCCAAGTGACATGCTTTGCAGAATACCAACGCATAGGGGGACATACCTATTGGTGTTTTAAATGTGGTCCAGTATGCCCACAATGCATCATCAAGCTTAACTGCCCAATCCTTCCGCGAAGGTTTTACTACCTTTTCAAGTATCAATTTAATTTCACGGTTGGACACTTTAGCCTGGCCATTTGTTTGCAGATGGTATGCGGTGGCCACTTTGTGAAGGATATTATATTTGTACAGCATCTCCTTTATATGGTGGTTGACAAAGTGTGATCCTTCATCACTTATGATGCCACGAGGAGTGCCAAAACGCGTGAAAATATTTTTCTTCAGGAACTGGGAGACTACTGCCGCATCACTTGCGGCGCATGCAGTTGCCTCTACCCACTTGGAGACATAGTCAACGGCTAATAAAATATAGTGTTTACCGTTTGAAGGAGGGAATGGTCCCATGAAATCAATCCCCCATACATCGAATAGTTCTAGCTCCAAGATAGTATTAATCAGCATTGCGTTCTTCCATGAAATGTTGCCAGTGCTCTGGCACCAATCACATTTCATTGTATAGTTAGCAGCATCCTTGAATAATGGAGGCCAAAAGAATCCACTTTGCCAAACTTTAGCTGCAGTACGTTGTCCTCCAAAATGCCCTACATAAGGTGAATCGTGGCACTGTGACAATATGCCTTTTTGTAAACCCGAGACTTTCCTTGGATTATTTGCTCTTGTCACATATTGTAGGATGTTGGATTTAAGTTATTGTTATTCCATTGTTGAAGAAAAATGACAGAGCTTTTGGTTGAGGTTGTCTTTGATAATTTTGGAATTTATTAATAAAGAAAAGAAAAGAAAAAAAAAAAGAAAATGAAAGCAAATGGGAACCCATTCGGTGCTTAATGGTATAAAGTGAGAACCCACCACCGCCTAACTCAATTCAGCCCATTTCTCCATCATTTCCCATCAAATTTTTAGAGCATTTCGAGAGAGAGAGTGAAGGAAGAGGAAGAAGAAGCTTGCTGCAGGTTGGAGGTTGAAGAAAGGAGGAAAAAGTTCATGCAAGTGCAACCATAGAAGAATCTGGGTTCAACCTGCCTATCTCTGGTTTTTAAGTCAGTTTGAGCTACACAAGAAGAACTAAGAGGTGAGGTCTGACTTCCTTGAAATTTAATCCATTTTCTAACAAATTTCATGAAGGAATCTTGAGCCAAATCTGATGTTAAGTTAAGGGTTTTTGAAAAGGAAAAAAGAGCACAGGATTTTCGTGCAAATCAGAAGGATCTCTGGTTTTCTCTGGTTTTTCGAACATTCTGGGGTGTACAGGTTGAATTAGAGGCTGAATTTGGTTTGGTTGGAAATTTTATTCAATTTCCTATAACTTACATGAAGAATTTGTGAGTAAAAAGTACTAGAAGTAGGTTTAATTTCAGGAGAAAGGTAGAGGGTAGCAGAGAAGCACGAATCTGTATTTTCTATGTTCGAGGGATTTCTTGACAAATCCGTTGGGAATCTCGTTTTATTCCTTCAGGTAAGTTTTAGAGGGTTCCAAAATGAAGAGTTTGATATATAGTACATTTATTTTGGTCAAGTATCGAGGAAGTTATGAGTGTTGGAAGTTAGGGTATTCAATCTGGAAAATCTGGAAAAAAAAAGTGTGAAGTATGATTTTATTTCTAGAATTTAGAATTCATGAGCATGGAAAGACAAGACGATTTATAGTTCTGATGCTCAGTTGTAGTTTGTTTGACAGGCCAAGAGGAAATAGACCAAGTCTACAGACCAGGAAACTAGCCAAGACTATGAATGACAAAACGAATTTCGAAAATGATTTCTAAACTGTAATTTATGCTTAAATGGTTTGCATGCTTGAATATGAACTTATGAATGATACATGATTTCTATGAATGGTTTCAAGCATAAGTTTTGAGCTTAGATTTTCTAGTGAGGTTTATATACAAGCACGTGATTATTGAATTCTTGAAAAGTAGTTGAAACGATATCATTTAAAGTAAAGTATGTATTAGCGAGTACTGTTAAAAAGATTTTCAGTTTTCACGAGCAAGCTGAGTAAACTTGAGTTTTACGAAAGATAAAGATAAGCAGGCATGTTTTAGTATTTTCATGTGGTTTTCTGAGACTTTTATTGACTACATGACTGAGATATTGAGCCCGAGGCTATATGGTACCGTGTGCACACAGGTTATATTCTGTTGTTGATGTTGAGTGTACTCCATGACAATGATGCTGTCGTGAGTGCTGGGTGGGCCCCACTACATCGTAGAGCTAGTAAACGTTGGTTGTACTCGGCGTGCCCTACACAACGTTGATTTGTCATGTTAGTTAAAATGTTTTATATACTTGATATACCTTACTAGATTTTAATGACGTACTTGCAGAATATTTGAGAAAGCTTTTAGCGTTACACGTTTATGTTTAACACTTTGATTGAATAGATTCATACGTTTAAAGGTTTATCACGTGTTCTGATTTGCGGATTTACAGTTTTAAATTTAGTCACTCACTGGGCTTCATAGCTCACTCTTTGAAAATGTTTTCCCACTTTTCAGGTAGAGATCGAGATCCTGGTGCCTGATAACTGCGAAGTCTGTTTTCTGCTCAAAGCTTCCAGATTAAGCTCCATACGTGGGTGGAGTTGTACATTTTGCTGTTTGTATTGTAAATGACTTTGTAAGAACTGGATAGTTTATGGCTGTGTAAGCACTAGATGTCGTGGTTTTGTAAACCCCAGTTGGATATGTTTTTGGTTGTGATATCTCTATCAGGTTATTTTCCAAACCGAGTTATGTCAAGACTGCACTTCATGTGTGTCTAAAGGTTTTCAGGGGTTCCGCTATGTTGTGTTACATGTAAAGTATTTTATTTCTAAGATTAATAGGTTTATCAGGTTCAACGATTCAGCAGGGTCAACAGGTATCGTTAGAGGAGGACGATGTCTGTTGGCTTCACGCCATCTCCCTGACTAAGGTAGCAAGTAGTTTGGGAGGGGGTGTGACAACTTGGTATCAGAGCAGTTAGCTCCATAGGAAATGAGACAGAGAAGTTAGTGCTTAGAAGAATGTAGGAAGTAAATAGTTAAACGTTGAATCAGTTCAGATAGAACTAGCATAGTATGGCCCAAGTATGGATAAGAGTGAGTCCAGTCAGGACTAGAATGTGGGTAGAAGTTTAGTATCATGCATCTGAGTTAAGTATCTATAGCATGTCTGATGTGTTGATATGTTATAGGAGTCATGCCACCACGTAATAGCAAACGACGCAGGCAGAATCAGGACGGGACGTAGGATCCTACCCAAGGTCAATCTAAAAGGGGAACCAGTACACCGAGAGTGCAGACTGGAGCAGGAAATGAGCAGTTTTTTAGATCTGCATAGAAGGTAGGTAGGCCAGAGAGAGCAGGGCCTAGTGATCCGAAAAAGATTTATGGAATAGAACGGCTGAAGAAATTAGAAGCCACAATGTTTGAGGGTTCCACAGATCCAGTTGACGCTGAGGTTTGGTTAAATATGCTTGAAAAATGCTTCGATGTGATGAGCTGTCCTGAGGAGCAAAAAGTCAGATTGGCCACATTTCTACTGCAGAAGAAGGTAGAGGGATGGTGGAAATCCATATTAGCCAGGCATAGTGATGCACGTACATTAGACTGGCAGACTTTCAGAGGCATATTCAAAGACAAGTATTATCACAACACATACTGTGAGGCAAAGAGAGATAAGTTCCTAGGGCTGAAGCAAGGGCCACTTTCAGTGGCCGAGTACGAGAGAAAGTATACCGAGCTTTCACGGTATGCTGATGTGATTGTGGCATCTGAGAGTGACAAGTGTCGAAGGTTTGAAAGAGGGTTGCATTTTGAGATACGTACCTCGGTTACAACTATTGCTAAGTGGACGAATTTTTCCCAGTTAGTAGAGACTGCCCTACGTGTGGAGCAGAGTATAACAGAGGAGAAGTCAGTAGTGGAGCTTAGTCGTGGGGCTTCAACAGCTAGTGGTTTTCGAGGTCGTGAGCAGCGAAGGTTCACACCTGGAGTGAATGTTTTAGGTCATCAAAACTTTAAGCGTCGGTCTGGTGGCCAGTCATCGAGGCAGATGAGTTTAGGTAGTGCCTATCAGAGGCAGAGCCAAAGAGCACCCAGTCAGTCTGCTAGTTCAGCAGTAAGACCGCAGATGGGTCAGGAGTCCATTGTTATGAAACCAGTAGAACCCCATGTGCAAGTTGTGGCAGGAATCATCGGGGTCAGTGTCTTATTGGTGTCGATGTGTGTTACCAGTGTGGACAGCCAGGGCATTTCAAGAGAGACTGCCATAGCTGAGAGCAGCAGTTCAGAGGGACCAGGGCATTGAGTCCCACACAGTTGAGCAGTCAAGAGTCTTAGCAACTGTAGGAGAGGGCACCAACGGTGCAAAGCAGAAGGGAGTTGTGGGGAAACCTAGGCAGCAGGGAAAAGTCTATGCTATGACTCAGCAGGAAGCGGAGGATGCATCAGACGTGATTACTGGTACGGTTTTTATTTGTAATGTACCTGCACGTGTTTTATTAGATCCAGGTGTTACGCATTCCTTTGTTTCTAGTATGTTTCTAACTAAGCTGAATAGGATGCTAGAGCCTTTATCTGAGGGGTTAGTTATATACACTCAAGTTGGTGACGTTTTACTAGTCAATGAAGTGCTGCGTGATTGTGAGGTTTTAGTAGAAGATCTCAATATGCTAGTGGATCTTCTTCCACTAGAGTTGTAGGCATTGGATGTAATTTTTGGAATGGATTTCTCATTCACTCACTATGCTTCTATGGATTGCCATAGGAAGGAAGTGACTTTTAGGAAACCAGGTTTGGCTGAAATGGTTTTCAGGGGTGAGAAGAAAATTATTCCCACGAGTTTGATTTCAGCTCTGAAAGCTGAGAAGTTGTTGAGAAAGGGTTTCACATCGTTTCTTGCACACGTAGTAGAGGTGCAAGAAGAAAAGCTGAAACCAGAAGATGTTCCTGTAGTGAACGAATTTCTTGATGTTTTTCCAACTGATCTATCAGGTTTTCCACTTGATAGAGAGGTGAAGTTCACTATTGAATTGTTACCAGGAACAACACTTATTTCATAGGCACCGCACAGAATGGCTCCGAGCGAGCTTAAAGAGCTGAAGGTGTAGTTATAAGAACTAGTTGACAAGGGATACATCAGGCCTAGTGTATCGCCTTGGAGAGCTCCAGTATTATTCTGAAGAAGAAAGATGGTACCCTCAGATTATGCATTGATTACAGGCAGTTAAACAAGGTCACGATACGTAACAAGTATCCTCTACCATGCATTGATGACTTGTTTGACCAGTTAAGGGGAGTTGTAGTGTTCTCTAAGATTGATTTGAGGTCAGGATACCACTAATTAAAGGTTAGGGAATCAGAATTCCTAAAACAGCATTCAGAACAAGGTATGGGCACTATGAGTTTTTAGTGATGCCATTCGGTTTAACGAATGCGCCAACAGTTTTCATGGACCTCATGAACAAGATCTTCCATCAGTACTTAGATCAGTTTGTGATAGTGTTCATCGATGACATACTAGTTTACTCAATTGATAGGAAAGCCCATGAGAAACATCTGAGGATTGTTCACAGACACTACGTGATAAACAGTTGTACGCTAAGTTCAGCAAATGTGAGTTCTGGTTGAAACAGGTAGTGTTCTTAGGGCATGTAGTTTCAGCGGACGGAAGTGTTGATCCACAGAAAGTGGAAGCTGTTGTCAACTGGGAGAGATCAGCTAATGCAACAGAGGTACGTAGTTTCCTAGGCCTGGCCAGATACTACAGACGTTTTGTTGAGGATTTCTCACGATTAGCATTACCCTTGACAGCTTTGACAAGGAAGAATGCTAAGTTTGAGTGGTTGGATAAATGCGAACAGAGTTTCCAGGTGGTAAAGAAGAGATTAGTGACAGCATCTATTCTATCACTTTCTGTAACAGGGAAGGAGTATGTGATCTATTGTGACGTTCGAGGCAAGGTTTAAGTTGCGTGCTTATGTAGGAAGGAAAGGTAATAGCTTATGCTTCAAGGCAGTTGAAGAAGCATGAGTGTAATTACCCTACCTATGATCTTGAGCTAGCAGCAGTTGTTTTAGCATTGAAGATCTACAGACATTATTTATTCGATGAGAAGTGCCACATTTTCACAGATCATAAGAGCTTGAAGTATATCTTTGATCAGAAAGAGCTGAATCTGAGATAGAGGCGATGGCTAGAACTGATTAAAGACTATGACTGTACCATTGATTACCATCCAGGTAAGGCTAACATAGTGACAGATGCATTAAATAGGAAGTCGAGACTTCCGAAGAGTGCCTTGTGTGGTATTCAAGCAACCTTGCTAAGTGAGTTAAGAGGTTTCAGGGCGGTTGTAACTGCAAAGAGTTCAGGGAGTCTTTTAGCTCAATTTCAGGTTAGGTCTTCTCTAGTAGCAGAGATTGTGAGAAGACAGCCAGAGGATAGTAACTTACAAAAGATGCTTGCAAAGTCCAAGCAAGGCCTAGAGGTAGACTTTGAGTTGAGAGCAGATGGAGCCATAGTTAAGCAGAGAAGACTATGCATTCTGAATATTAGTGAGCTTAGGGTGTTATACTAGAGAAAGCTCACTATTCAGCTTACGCTATGCATCCAGGAAGCACCAAGATGTACGAAACTTTAATGAAAACTTATTGGTGGCCTGGTATGAAGCGAGAGATAGCAGAATATGTTGATAAATGTTTGATCTGCCAACAGGTTAAACCAGTGAGACAGAGGCCAGGAGGACTCCTTAACCCACTGCCAGTGCTGGAGTGGAACTGGGAGCATATTACCATGGATTTTCTGTTTGGGTTACCTCGTACTACTTGTGGACATGATGGTATACGGGTAATAGTAGACAAACTCACCAAGGCAGCACAGTTTATATCGATTAAAGCGACGTCTACACTAGATCAGCTAACTAAGCTATACGTCGACAGGATTGTGAGTCAGCATGGAGTACCAGTGTCCATAGTTTCAGATAGGGATCCAAGGTTTACTTCTAAGTTTTGGCCTAGTGTGCAGAAAGCAATAGGAACAAAGTTGAAGTTCAGTACAACGTTTCATCCCCAGACGGATGGTCAGTCAGAGAGAACCATCCAGACCTTAGAAGACATGTTGAAAGCTTGTGTCCTTCAGTTTAAGGGAAGTTAGGATACCCACTTATCACTTATGGAGTTTGGTTATAATAACAGCTATCAGTCTAGTATCGGCATGGCACCATTTGAGGCTTTGTATGAAAGACCATGTAGAACTTCTGTATGCTGGAACGAAGTGGGAGAGCGAAAGCTAGTTGGTCCTGAGTTAGTACAAGTTATATCAGACAATATTAAGTCGATTAGAGAGAACCTGAAGATAGCTCAAGATCGACAGAAGAGCTATGCAGATAAGTGACAAAGAGACTTAGAATTCTAGGTTGGAGATCAAGTTTTCTTAAAGTTATCCTTGTGGAGAGGTGTTCTTCGCTTTGGGAGGAAAGGTAAGCTGAGTCCTAGATATATTGGTCCTTATCAGATAACAGAACGAGTTGGACAAGCAGCCTATAGACTTGAGTTGCTAGCAGAACTTGCTAGAATACATGATGTTTTACATGTGTCCATGTTGAGGAAATATATTCCAGATTCGTCACATGTGTTGCAGGCACAATCGGTTGAGCTGAAAGAAGACTTGAGTTATAAAGAGAAAGCGGTTCAGATCCTCGATAGAAAGGAGCAAGTTTTGAGGAACAAAACGATCCCACTCGTGAAGGTCCTTTGGAGACATCACGGAGTGGAGGAGGCAACCTGAGAGTCAAAAGACCAGATGAGGAGGAGTTACCCGACACTCTTCACCTAAGGGCTTCTAAATTTCGAGGACGAAATTTCATAAGGGGGAGGTAAGTTGTAAACTGTTGACTGGCTTTTAGATAGGTAAGGATGTATGATGTTCTATGCTCATGATGATGCGATACTACTTCTGAATATGCGTTAATTATGGATGTTCATGTAGTATGCCATGCGCTGTCACAAGTTTCCTTACGATGAAACCAAGTATAATTCCACCGCAAGTTTCTCGGTGTGATCCGAGGTCGAACACGAGGACTGGTTTAGGTTATTGTGGTACGTTCATGATATATGCGACCAGGTTTTCAATCTTTAAAAGTGTGTGTGTGTATAGGTATATAAATTGCAATAAAATAAAGTAAAGCAGTAAAGATGCGATAATAAAATAAAAACACAGTAAACCTAAGCCAGATGATACAAGATACAGGCTTCATGTACAAAATGCTGGGGTCAAGGCTGGCTGTGAAAGTTGTGCAAAGACATGGGATACGGCGGCAAGTCTTATGAATACAATAGAAAGAGAAAGACAAATAATATAAACAACACAAGTTCTTAATCGCATTGAAGCTAAAATATTGTTCCGCTCTTCTCTTGGCGTACACCTCTCGGTGATCGGCCGCGCACCCACATGTCTGTGGTGAAACAGAGACTAACGTAATGAACGCAAGGTTGCTTCCATGTCTGGAAGTACTACTCGCTTTAGTTAACGTATTCTTCTAACCCTCTCTCGATAGATCATAATGGCATCTTCACTTCTTCTCTCACAGGTGAAGATGTCATCTAGCATGCCTTAGCTAAACGCATTTTATATCTTTAACATAAATTAAGTACTTGGTTAATTCATATTGCTTATCAGGGAATTAAGAAAATATCATGAAGAAAGTGATTGACGGGTGAACAGAAATAGACAGAAAATGGTAAATGGAAGCTATCGAAACATTTAATATCTCTATTAAGCGTTTGATACATGGTGTGTGAATGAAGAGATAAACAACAGTACAACGATGAAAGAGATAGACAGAAACAAACAAATGCCAATGTCTTGGCACTGATTCGATGAAAATCCGCTTGCCAGATAGGATGGTTTTGATGAAAGGAAGAGCTTCCTTCTCAGGCTTGCTCTACCGCTAGTAGGGTTCTTTGCACAGAGCTTTCAATCGGGTGTTTGGTCGATTAGATCTGAGATTCACCTCTCAGCCTTATCTCATCTTTTTCCTGGATTTTGCCTCTTAAGCACTCAGCTCAGCCTTTTCTCTCAACAATTTTGCAAAACTTACCCCGTATCCAGTAGCATATTTTTTCTCTGAAATCAATGGTGTATTTATAGGTGCAGATCTTTGACTCCGACCTTGTGGTCCCCACTTGATTGTTATGGTAATTCCGAAGATGGAGGGATATTCTTCCTTCTGTTATGCAATCAAACCGTCAATTCTACACAACCATTAGTTGTACACATGTCTCAATCCTCCACTTTTGCGTTGCTCAGTTGCATCTTCTGATCATGGGTTCGCATGCGGTGTTGTTTTTATTACCGCATGCGGTTGGAACAAAGCTCTGGATCAATTGTCGCATTGCGCCGTCATTGCGGTAATCGTCTCTTCATTATTGATTGACGGGCGCATTATGACAGAGATGCGTTGATTAGTTTCTTATGAGCCTTTAGTGCAAGCGGTGACTTGGTCTCCTACAAAACAGAGTAAAATTTGGCTTGTCTTCCATCTTTATGGTGTTAGTGGGTGTAATTGCAATCATTTATAATTATTGTAATACTAGGCTAACTTTCATACAATCGGCGCATGTTTGCTAACTTTTGGCCGCAATATCTAGATAAGGTGACACAAATAACTTGTATTTCTACAAGTTATCACACCCCCAAATTTAAATATATGCTTGTCCTCAAGCATATCTTCTACGAAGTTAATAATGCTCAATTCCTATCCTCTATTTTTGCGACGATTGGTTGCTCCGAATGCTGCACTTAAGCACATTACTTGACATCGAAATTTCCTTCTATCCTTGCTAATTCTTAGTAAGCCCTACTTTATTCTTCTATATGACAAAATTCTGCTCAAAGATGCTTTTCTAGTTTTCAAAATAGAATGTTTATCTCTTCTTTGTCAAAACAACTCGATGTATCTATCTGCAGTGAGCAAAAATTTGCGTCATTTCTTTATTTAGAGACTGTTGGTCATGGTTACACTCTTCGTTTTGGCTTATCCCCACGGGTGTCATGAGGACATCCAACTACGGTTGTGTGCCAATTTTAACTTCAACTCATGAGGATCAGAGGAGTTGTCTCTTGCATATATTTTTTTTTTGTATTATATAAATATATATATATATATATATATATATATATATTTTATACTGCGTTGATCCTGGAAACCCACATTCGTTTTGGCTTGCTCCTACGGGTGTCATACGAACATCCAACTACGAGCAGGCTCCTTTCACAACTAAACTTTTATCAGGTTAGGAATATTTTTTTAAGGGTTTTCCCTTGCACTGACATTGGAGTTTTGCATTGTCTTTTTTTTTTCTTTTAATTAAAATGGACACATTTTCTTAACTACAACATAATCTTGATCTCATCTGCTCAGACCTTCCCCACCCCCAAATTTAAAGATGAGCAAGGTCCTCGTTGGTTGTTTGGAGAGACTGGACAAACACTTAGACGAAAATTTTAAAAAGAAGGTTTAAGCAGAACTTTGAAAGATAAAAGGTAAAGTACTACTAAACTAAGAATTAACTAAGTGTTAGTCAGAATTTACTAAGTATGGGAAATATTTCTAAGTGGAAACATATATTACATCATAGCAACGTAATGAAGATCGTAAAAATAAGAGATTAAGAACATTACAAAAATTGACAAAGGAAGATATAGAAAAAGGCACGGGCAAAAAGTGGAGTGAATATATACTCTAATTGTATTGACTATTAACAAGTATACAAATAAATTACAAATGAACGCATTACAAAATTTTCTATTGCCTGTACAAGGGTCAAAGAATTTTGATTACTTTACAAATAATAAAAAAATTGAATACAATTAAAGTGTGGCCGCATAAAAAAAAAATCGTATTGGAAGAAAGTGTAAATATTAAGGTTGAGGAGCAGGGGGATATGGTGGATTTTGAGGTGGTGCAGAAGGCGCGTCTTCAAAATTTAAGTGCTGTCGGAGATGTAGGGGCATCATTGGACCATGAAGATATGCAGTAAGAAATTTGAAGTACTCTTGATTATGCTCCGCAATCATTCTCTGATGCATATGGACTTTATAAATGTTGCGCTGAATGTTGATCAACGCCTCTCTTGATGTGGCGGCACTGCGTTGAATCTCATTAATGTGCTCCATTACTTCCTCAAATCGTTGGTTGAAGAGGTTTTGTTGTTGAAAGAAGAGTTGTTGTTGTTGGGAGAAGTGAACTCTCATTTCTGCTAACTCAGTAGCCATGGCGGTGATGAAGGGTTGTGCCTGCGATGTCTCGCCAGCATCCTTTTGGGGTTGGGCAGAGGTGCCTTCACCCAAATCGTGTGGGTCATCAACTTGCGACAGTGGAATGGTGGGTTGCAGTGATGATGCTAATGGTAAAGGTGGGGCTGCTGGGTAAACTGGAGAGTTGGGGACAAGAAGAAGGTTTGTAAAATGCTTATGTAAGGGAGAAGAGGGTTGCACTGGTGGGCTCGACGGGCTTAGAGGTTGGATGACTAAGGGAAGAGGGTCCATGGGTGTCGGATTTTACGTTGGTGAATCCTGAACCTTATCTTTTCCTTTATCCTCTCTTCATCTTCTTTTTGGTCTGGGTTCCAGCAATGCATTCAAATCGACCGTAGGCCTCTTTGCTGGCAGCTTGGGGTAGTGTGGAGAATCTTGAGGAGCATCCTCAAGATTTTTATGTTGATGAGGCCGTGGACTTCTGGCATGGGCTCCTCATCAACGCCTACACCCATAGACAGGCATAGACTTGAAACGATCCACAGGAAGAAGTACTGCCCCCGTATATACCCCACCAATGCTCTGATCTGCCTCGCGATCAACTGCCCCATGTCGATATGAATGTCGCAGGCTATGCAGTATGCGGCCATGACCCAATCCCTTGATACAGTTCTATCGTGCGTCGTTGGGATCAGCTGCTTCTTGACCAAATAAACCCAGAGCCTTCCCTCCAGTAGCAAAGACTTGGATTCTAAGGTACGGATGCCTTTAGGCAAGAACGACCACTTCGTGCCCGGTTGCGTTAGTATCTTCAACGCGTCCTCCATCTGCTCTTCTGTGGGATCATCAATAATTTTGTTCCCTGGTGCATCAGGGTTGTCCTTCATTAGATAAATTTCATTGATTTCCCTTGCGCTGAAGAATACTGTCTCTCCCTTAAAGGTCACTGCATCCCTATTTTCGTGTAAGCGCCAGCGGTAAAAGCTTCGCACTACCTGAGGCATTATGATGGATGGGCACTGGCAGAATGTGTCCCACCCATGCTGTACAATTACGCTCGCGATGAGGTCAGGTAGTGGAGTCGACACAGGGTAGAAGCCCATCTCGATCAACATATCATCGTTCTCCTTTTTCTTTGATGATCGTTTCTTGGCCGTCGGGGGTTCGATGCTTTCTGCTACATCCTTGCCTTTTGCCAACGCAAGGCTGGCTGCCTGTCGTTCTTTCTTTTCCCGCTCTATGCGTTGCTCTTCTTTCTCGCGCTCAGCAAGCTTTTTGCCCTTGCTCTTATATAAGCGTTTCTTATTGGCTTCGCGTTTCCTCCTTTTCTCCTCCAAAAACAATTTGTCCTCTTCTTCCTTCTTCTTTCTCTCTTCTTCCTCTTCTTCTCTTTCTTCTCTCGCAAACTCTTCTTCGAATTGCTCAGAGGCCAGCAACAGGCACTATTCCTCCTCACGCCTCTGGATCCCTTCAAGTATGGCAAGCTCATTGTTGCGTTCGCATTTCTTCAAATTCCAATCTTCTTCTTCTATCCCCCTCTGTGATGATGAGCTTGCCCCTCTCCATCTTTTCTTGCTTCTTCTCCTCTTTTTTTTTTTTATTTTTCTCTCCTTCTCTTCCAATGCCAAAATTAATCTTTGAGGGTCAATTGTGGACCCTTGTGGTGCATTCTCCCTGCGATGCCACATTAGGGGGTTCCCTCTACTTCTTCTCCTTCATCCGTCACAACTATTTGCATTGCTTCAGGTTGGCCGGTTCCATCAATTGCACCGTTTCCCCTATCCTCCCTTACGAAGGTTGATTCTCCATCAGGGCTCGCAGCCCTCCGTTTTGCTTCTTTTTCTTCTCTCAGGCACCTCTTCTCACGTCGGCGCAATCTTCTCTCCTCTTTCTTCTTCTTCTTCCTCTCTTTCTTGGCCTCTTCATCTTCATCATCATCCTTTTGCTTTTTGTTCTTTCTTGCCTTGCGATGATGTGAAGACTCCACCTCTCCAGCCTTCTTTCCCTTCTTCTTCTTTTTCTTATCTTCCTGGAGGTTCGTCATAAATTTCTGCGATGACAGTTGCCTCCTGAGTCTCTGGGACCAAAACATCATTCTTCTTTTCTTCTTCTTCAACCACCACTACTCCATCCTTCAATGGTTCATCAACCACTACCACTGCCTCCTCCTCCGTAGGCAGTGGTTGGTTTACAACCCCTGCCTCGAGCAGTCCACCTCCTTGCTCCAAGGTGCTTAGGATGTTGCCAAACACCTCTGTATCATCTTGTCTCTTCCTTTTGCTTTCAGTGGAGATGGCAGGTGTTGGCATAGGCATGCTCTCGGTTCTTCCTCCTCTCTTGAACACAGAAGGCCTACCAGCCAAAGGATTTCTCTGGCCTTTTTCGGCGAGTCTTAGGACAGTGTGGGCTTGGGCGGCAAGCCTGCGACTGGTAGCCAGGAATGCTGCATCTCGCATGGCTACTTGATCAGGGGTGGAAGGTGAAGCGGATTGGTTTGGAGTTTGGTCAGCCATGGATACGAGCTTGGAAAAGTCTGGTAAAAACTCGAGCTGCTGGGGAGAAAGAAAGGGTTGGGATGCAAGATGCTTAGGGTTTCTGGTCTGCCAAAGTGAGGTAAAGGGTTTCCAATGAAGGAGGAGGTCATATTTATAGGTTGGGTCGTGGTGGGGCCCAGTGCGATCTTCGCAGCGACTGGCCTCGAGCAACTCAACAGGCGCGTCGTTTCACCTCCCTCATTTATGGAATTTCAGAAAAAGTGTCCTTTCGTCTGCCAAGTCATAATTGCTTGGGGATACGAATCGATTGGACTTCTTCCCAAATTGCAAAACAAATTTTTCTTTGATATTTTATTTGAATGGACACATGAACAAGAATAACGCATTGTGCTCTCCAACGCAACTTTATCTTTACAGAGGACAGGCAACAGCGCATATGTCCCCGCAACACACCCCTTAACTAACGCATTTATGGAGGATACCTCAACATAGTGTATTTGGCTAAGGAAGGGCAAAGGACACATGCGAGCGCAACACACCCTTCAACTCAATCCAGTTGAGTTAGGTGAACGCAAAGCATTCCTAATTGGTTTGGGATTCGTCCATTATCGTCTTTCTTTCTTGTTGTTAATTGTTTTATTATTTTTATTTTACAATTTTCATCAGCCAAGCGCTGTCTTGCGGCAATAGATTTTCCTTTATTACTCAATCATTCACTATTTAAAGCACAACACATTGATTACAAAAAAAAAAAAGGTCATAGAATTAAAGACGAGACAAAATTAAATGCAGAGAAGTGAATGAGGAAATAAATTCATAGAGTCAAAATTGAATTAAATGAAGAATTTAAGACAAAATTTAGAATTTAAAGAAACAGAAATTTAATAAAGCATTAAACATAGTATTGAGATATGGACCGAAAATTGCGTTGTTCTGGGTGACCGCAATCCACATCTTCGCAGGTGGTCAGGCTTGCCTGCTCAATGTCTTTAAGGACATTGCTCCTTCCCTGTAGATTCCAGGGCTTTTGAATTGCTGGGCAATGTTCCCGGTGTTCGACTTCTTAGCTCAAAGGCCAGCTGGCTCACTTGGATCACCAAATTCTTTATAGAAGACGTTTGTGCTTGCATCACTGCATCATTTTTATCCATATACTACTTCAGCAGCGTCTCTAATGAGCCTCCCAAGGTGTTAGACAATGATGGTTGCTCGTTCTGTGGTCTTGATTGGCCTTGATTGTGGTGAAAAGGGGGATTCCTTCTACTGCCCCCTTGATGGTTCACTGGCCTCCCTAGGTTGGGATTTCCTCCCCATCCAAAGTTAGAATGGCTCCTCCAGCCTGGATTATAGGTGTTACTGAAGGGGTTGTTCTCGATAGCATACACTTGCTGAAGATTCAATGGACATCCATTAGCTCCGTAAGCCCCTCCACAGTTGATGCAGCTGATTGCAGCCATTTGAACCGGTGCAGTGGGTTGTGCTGATTGTAGGGCAATGGCTCCTTAGTTAATTGCCATTGATTGGAGGATCGAGGTCATCATGCCCATGTGTGCTGCCAACGTGGTCATTGTCTCCGCAAGGACAATGGCTGTTTCATTTTTCCTTCTATCAGCACCTTGGCCTCCATATCCATCGTCGATCCAGTCATACATATTCTGCGAGATGCGGTCGAGGATGACTTTGGCCTCTGTGTATGTCTTATCCATAAAACCTCCTGCCGCAGAGGCATCAGCAACAGCCTGCGTTGCTCTATTCAGGCCATTGTAAAATGTTTCCATCAAGACGTAGTTGGGAATCTTGATATGCGGGTAGTTTTTCACCAGTCTCTTGAATCACACCCAGGCGGTGCTCAAGGTTTCATTCTCCTTCTGTTCAAAGTTCAACACATCCTTTTTCCGCCTTGCGTTGACAACAGGTGGGAAGAACTTCTTCATGAACCGTTCCACCAATTGCTCCCATGAAGTGATCTCATTTGGCTCCAGTGAGTAAGCCCACCTCTTAGCCTCGTCCCTCAAGGTGTAAGGGAACAGATACAATCTTATATTTTATGGGGTAACACCAGGTAAGGAAAAATTGCCGCACATCTTGTTGGATTTTATGTCCTAAAACTCCTAGTTTGTAAATTAATAAATATATTCTGTTTTATTTTTCGATAAATTTGTTATTGAAATTTTAATCTTGAATCCAATAAACTAAGGTCCTGAGGCTATTTAATGTATTTTGAACTTTATGTAGTGACATAAAGGTGGATCAAGTTCAAATATATAGCCAAAATGGTCTATAGTATATGAATAAGGTTGGGCGCCTTATTCTGGGGCATTATGGATGCGGCCCACTTTGTAGTTAGTACAAACGATGTGATCCTGAATCGTTCATATAGAGATATGTGAGTAGGGGCATCCTATGTAAAGAGTTTACATAAGACTGAACCATGGAATAGTTACTTTTTACATTCTAAATATCGTTTTATGTATAAACTGACTATTTCGTTAATTGATGACCTAAGTAACTTAATCTTAATCCTGAGCTAACTATGAACTCCTATTCACTCAGAATTATCCTTAGATCTGCATAAGTGAGGGTAGCTCAATATCGCTGGCCCAATAAGCCTCCCATTTTAGAGGTAAGATCGAGTGGATAGCTGGGAACATAGGGTGCAAGACGGAATTCACTCCTACCCGTTATAGGGACAGTAGATAGGTTGTTCCCTTTAGTACTGAATCCAGGTCTTGAACAAGGGGCCTCACCCTCTCCTTGGCCTGAGAGGGATTCGATTTATAGGTTGTACCTTAAACCAATTGTTTATTAGAGGATCAGTGGAACTTAAGGTACAAGATGTAGTCTTAGGGGTAAAACGGTTTTTATGACCCAGCCGAGATTACGAACAACCTGTGAAGGATTAACTTACTAATCATGATTATATCAAATGGACACAAATATATCTATAGTGAGTGGAGTGCAACTATGGGACTTTAGTGGAATGACCCATTATTTAACGAATGTTGATTAGCTCCGTCTAAAGAGTTTAGCTAGCTAATCTCGGATCGTTGGAGCCCATGATCTATAGGTCCATTAGGTTCCCCTACTAGCTCATATGGAATAAACTTAGAACAGTATGATAGAATAATTCGACTTGTTCGAATTAGGTAGAGAGAGAGAAACTAACAAGTATATGTGATATAGTGGTCGGGCTAATATTTAAATGTGATTTAAATATCAAGAATATGAATATGTTAAACCAACAAGTATATGTGATATAGTGGTCGGGTTTTTCAGCTTAGAAATACAGCTTTAATATTTAAATGTGATTTAAATATCAAGAATATGAATATGTTCATATTCGGAAGCTCAGAAATAATGGAAATGATCAAAGTTGTAAAAAGTCAAAGAGTTGTTTTTTGACTTTGAAAAGTCAAACTTTGATCGACCTTATATTCAAATGTGATTTGAATTTCGAAAAAATGAATGCGGATTCATGCTCGGGAGGCCAAAATTAGTCAACATGAATAAAATCATAAAAAGTCAAAATGTTGACTTTTTGGTCAAAGTTTGACTTTGACCAAATGACTATTTTGCCCTTTGACTATAGTTAGTGGGAAAATCCAAACTTTTGTTGGATAATTCCACTAACAAAATAGTGGGCTAGGTGTTGGCTTATAGTGGAGACATTAAGCCTACTAAGTGAGTGGATTCTAGGTGTTGGGTTTTTGTGAAGTTTTTTCATGCAATTGTTGCATGCCTTTTTTCTATAAATTGAGCTTTTCAATTTAGTTAAAAGACTTTTGCCATTTTGAAAATTAGTTTTTTGATATTTGGGCTGGAAAATTACAACTTTGTGAAAAACAAAGGAAACACCCAAACCTACTCAAAATTCCATTCCTTATTTTCATCTCTTTTCTCTCTCTCCGTTCTCTTCATCCACCGGGTCCCACAACTCGATTCTGAGTTCAGAGGATAATAGGTCAACTCTAGTGGTGGTCCAAAAGAGTTCGAGTCGAGATTCAATGAGGAGAAGCGGCTTTCGGGAGCTTCAAAGGTAGCATCTCTACACTTTTAATTCACTGTTTTTCCTTCAATTGCATGCTATTTTCCTTTAATTTAGAAGCAATTAGAGTGTAATTAGGTCCCTATTCTGCTGTGTATGTCTCGTATTCCATCATGTGGTATCAGAGCATGCTAGAATTACTCTCAATTACTTTTGGCGGGTGTTTTTTTTTCCTATCCATTCAAGTATTGAATGAAATGGGGACTAAAGTGGATTTATTATGATTTTGGCATTTTTTCTCTTTAAATTTCTTATGGAAATTTGTAATTGCTCACTTTTTTATGAGCATTTATGTGTGAAAAAGGGTCTGTAAATTTGTTGGAGTCATGAGAGTTGAATTTAGGCTATAATTGCTTGATTCCGGGAGAGAGAATAGCAGCAAAAATGGAGAAAAAAAGCTTACAGACCTGTTTTTGGCCACAGACTCGAGAGTTCAGCTCCCAGACCCGACCCGACCTGGTTCTCCACCCGGATTCTCTTGCACGCACGCCTGCCCAGCCGAATCTGACCCGAGAGCCCGCCTCCCTCCGATTCGCGTGACCCAGTTTGAAGCTACTCGCACGCCTCCCGCCTGCTCGCGACCCACGCGCCCGTGCGCCCGCTCCGCCTCCGTCGACCGGACCCGCACTTCCGTTGACTACCCCAGCGTGCATTGACTAGCTGGTCCAGACGGTCTGGACGGTCCGTTTGACCTGGTTGAGTCGGTTTGACCAGTTCAGCTTGGTTTTTGGTGTTTTCGGGCTCGTTCGAGTGATTTCTAAGCGGTTCCTGATGGTTCAAAGTGTTTGAAGCCGGTTCAAGGAAGTTGGTTGCTGAATTTTGTAATAAATTAGTTATTTATTTGTATTTAATGCCAAAATCGGTCCACTTTAGTGTTGTTTACCTATTATACATGTGATGTATAATGTTCTTTGATTATGTATGCATATAGTATGCCATATAGTTTTAAAATCCCACCATAGGAAAAGCATGTGACATGCATTTGTTATATCTTATAAGTGTTATAAAATATATACTATGCATGCTTAGTTTTAATAAAAATGTTATATTAAAGCATGTTTGATTGAAGGAAGCATGTTATAGATGAATGCTCTAGGGTTATAATTATTATAATTTATTTTATAATTGTTATAAAATAACCTAGACTTCTAAAATCTATAACAAAGATAAGATGCATGCTTAATTATAATTGTTATAATTTATTTTATAATTGTTATAAAATAACCTAGACTTCTAAAACCGTTAGGCTGCTCTCCACGTTGAATAGCCAGTACAATGAGATCTGTCCTGCAAAATACCAAAAACACACTCAAACAATAAACCGTTAACCATGTCCTCAGCAACGACGCCATAAACTTGTTGACTGGCTTTTAGATAGGTAAGGATGTATGATGTTCTATGCTCATGATGATGTGATACTACTTCTGAATATGCGTTAATTATAGATGTTCATGTAGTATGCCATGCGCTGTCACAAGTTTTCTTACGATGGAACCAAGTATAATTCCACCGCAAGTTTCTCGGTGTGATCCGAGGTCGAACACAGGGACTGGTTTAGGTTATTGTGGTACATTCATTATACATGCAACTAGATTTTCAATCTTTAAAAGTGTGTGTACAAGTATATATATTGCAATAAAATAAAGTAAAGCAGTAAAGATGAGATATTAAAATAAAAATACAGTAAACCTAAGCTAGATGATACAAGATACAGGCTTCATGTACAAGATGCTGGGGTCAAGGCTAGCTATGAAAGTTGTGTAAAGATGTGGGATGCGGCGGCAAGTCTTATGAATAGAATAGAAAGAGAAAGACAAATAATATAAATAATGCAAGTTCTTAATCGCATTGAAGCTACAAGTACTATTCCGCTCTTCTCTTGCCGTACACCTCTCATTGATCGGCCGCGCTCCCACATGTCTGTGGTGAAACAGAGACTAACGTAAGGAACGCAAGGTTGCTTCCATTTCTAGAAGTACTACTCGCTTTAGTTAACACATTCTCCAAACCCTCTCTCGATAGATCATAATGGCATCTTCACTTCTTCTCTCACAGGTGAAGATGTCGTCTAGCATGCCTTAGCTAAACGCATTTTATATCTTTAACATAAATTAAGTACTTGGTTAATTCATATTGCTTATCAGGGAATTAAGAAAATATCATGAAGAAAGTGATTGACGGGTGAACGGAAATAGACAGAAAATGGTAAATGGAAGCTATCGAAACATTTAATATCTCTATTAAGCGTTTGATACATGGTGTGTGAATGAAGAGATAAAGAACAGTACAACGATGTAAGAGATAGACAGAAACAAACAAATGCCAATGTCTTGGCACTGATTCGATGAAGATCCGCTTGCCAGATAGGATGGTTTTGATGAAAGGAAGAGCTTCCTTCTCAGGCTTGCTCCACTGGTAGTAGGGATCTTTACACAAAGCTTTCAATCGGGTGTTTGGCAGATTAGATCTGAGATTCACCTCTCAGCCTTATCTCATCTTTTTCCTGGATTTCGTCTCTTAAGCACTCAACTCAGCCTTTTCTCTTAACAAGTTTGCAAAACTTACCCCATATCCAGTAGCATATTTTTTCTCTGAAATCAATGGGGTATTTATAGGTGCAGATCTTTGACTCCGGCCTTGTGGTCCCCACTTAATCATTATGGTAATTCCGAAGATGGAGGGATATTCTTCCTTCTGTTATGCAATCAAACCGTCAATTCTACACAACCATTAGTTGTACACATGTCTCAATCCTCCACTTTTGCGTTGCTCAGCTGCATCTTCTGATCATGGGTTCACATGCGGTGTTGTTTTTATTACCACATGCGGTTGGAACACAACTCTGGATCAACTGTCGCATTGCGCCGTCATTGCGGTAATCGTCTCTTCATTGTTGATCGACGGGCGCATTGTGACAGAGATGCGTTGATTAGTTTCTTATGAGCCTTTAGCGCAAGCGGTGACTTGGTCTCCTGCAAAACAGAATAAAATTCGGCTTGTCTTCCATCTTTATGGTGTTAGTGGGTGTAATTGCGATCATTTATAATTATTGTAATACTAGGCTAACTTTCATACAATCGGCGTATGTTTGCTAACTTTTGGCCACAATATCTAGATAAGGTGGCATAAATAACTTGTATTTCTACAAGTTATCATAAACCTGACACTTTCCTTGGATTATTTGCTCTTGTCACATATTGTAGGATGTTGGATTTAAGTTATTGTTGTTCCATTGTTGAAGAAAAATGGTAGAGCTTTTGGTTGAGGTTGTCTTTGATAATTTTGAACTTTATTAATAAAGAAAAGAAAAGAAAAGAAAGGAAATAAAGAAAAAAAAAAGAAAATGAAAGGAAATGGGAACCCATTCGGTGCTTAATGGTATAAAGTGAGAACTCACCACCGCCTAACTCAATTCAGCCCATTTCTCCATCATTTCCCATTAGATTTTCAGAGAATTTCAAGAGAGAGAGTGAAGGAAGAGGAAGAAGAAGCTTGCTGCAGGTTGGAGGTTGAAGAAGGGAGGAAAAAGTTTATGCAAGTGCAACCATGGAAGAATCTGGATTCAACCAGCCTATCTCTGGTTTCTAAGTTGGTTTGAGCTACACAAAAAGAACTAAGAGGTGAGGCCTGACTTCCTTGAAAGTTAATCCATTTTCTAACAAATTTCATGAAGGAATATTGATCTTAATCTGATGTTAAGTTAATGGTTTTTGAAAAGGAAAACAGAGCACAGAATTTTCGAGCAAATCAGAAGGATCTCTAGTTTTCTCTGGTTTTTCGAACTTTCTGGGGCGTACATGTTGAATTAGAAGCTCAATTGGATATGGTTGGAAAGCTTATTCAATTTCCTATAACTTAAATGAAGAATTTATGAGCAAAAATGAATAGATTTAGGTTTAATTTTAGGAGAACGGTAGAGGGTAGTAGAGAAGCATGAATATGTATTTGCTGTGTTCAGGGATTTCTGGACAAATCCATTGTGAATCTCATTTTATCCTTCAGGAAAGTTGTAGAGTGTTCCAAAATGAGGAGTTTTATAAATAGTACATTAATTTTGGTCAAGTATTGAGGAAGTTATGAGTGCTGGAAGTTAGGGTATTTAATCTGGAAATTTTGGAAAAAAAAATGTGAAGTATGATTTTATTTCTAGAATTTAGAATTCATGACCATGGAAAGACAAGACGATTTATAGTTCTGATGCTCAGTTTTGGTTTGTTTGATAGGCCAAGAGGATATAGGTCGAGTCTATAGACCAGGGAACTAGCCAAGACTGTCAGTGACAAAACGAATTTCGAAAATGATTTCTAAACTATAATTTATGCTTAAATGGTTTACATGCTTGAATATGAGCTTATGAATGATACATGATTTCTATGAATGGTTTCAAGCATAAGTTTTGAGCTTAGATTTTCTAATGAGGTTTATATACGAGCACGTGATTATTGAATTCCTAAAAAGTAGTTGAAACGATATCATTTAAAGTAAAGTATGTATTAGCGAGTACTGTTAAAAGATTTTCAGTTTTCACAAGCAAGCTGAATAAGCTTGAGTTTTACGAAAGATAAAGATAAGCAGGCATGTTTTAGTATTTTCATGTGGTTTTCTGAGATTTTTATTAACTACATGATTAAGATATTGAGCCCGAGGCTATATGGTACCGTGTGCACACAGGTTATATTCCGTTGTTGACGTTGAGTGTACTCCGTGACAATGATGCTGTCGTGAGTGCTGGGCGGGCCCCACTACGACAAATACGATGGGAGTGCTGGGCGGGCACCACTACATCGTAGAGCTAGTAAACGTTGGTTGTACTGGGTGTGCCCTACACAACGTTGATTTGTCATGTTAGTTAAAATGTTTTATATACTTGATATGCCTTGCTAGATTTTAATGACGTACTTGCGAAATATTTGAGAAAGCTTTTAGTGTACATGTTTATGTTTAAGGCTTTGATTGAACAGATTCATACATTTAAAGGTTTATCACGTGTTCTAATTTGCAGACTTAAAGTTTTAAATTTAGTCACTCACTAGGCTTCGTAGCTCACTGTTTGAAAATATTTTCCCACTTTTCAGGTAGAGATCGAGCTCCCGGTGCCTGATAACTGCCAAGTCTATTTTCTACTAAAAGCTTCTAGATCAAGCTCCATACGTGGGTGGACTTGTACATTGTGTTTGTTTGTATTGTAAATGTCTTTGTAAGAACTTGATAGTTTATGGCTGTGTAAGCACTAGATGTCGTGGTTGTGTGAACCCCAGTTGGATATGTTTTTGGTTGTGATATCTCTATTAGGTTATTTTCCAAATTGAGTTATGTCAGAACTGCACTTCATGTGTGTCTTAAGGTTTTCAGGGGTTCCACCGTCGTGTGTTACATGTAAAGTATTTTATATCTAAGATTAGTATGTATATCAGGTTCAACAATTCAGCAGAGTCAACAGGTATCGTTAGAGGAGGACGATGTTTGTTGGCTTCACGCCATCTCCCTGACTAAGCTAACAGGTAGTTTGGGAGGGGGTGTGACAGTTGTTGAGCAGCATCCGGTACGCATAATCGAATGATTTTGTCTGCACCTTTTTTATACAGATTCGGCTCATCCCAATAGTAGTGTCTGCATTCATTCTTGAGCTTCTTCCATTGATGGTAGGTGTAATCTTCAGGAAATTGTTCACAGACCAAATAGTTAACGATGTTCGCATACCATGGCAGTTCTTCTATGCGAAATAGCTGCTCATCCGGGAACACGACACTCACTTCAGATTCATTGCGATCAACCTCAGGATTTTTCAGTCTGGACAAGTGATCCGCAACTTGATTCTCTGTCCCCTTTCGATCAATTATCTCGATATAAAATTCTTGAAGGAGGAGAACCCACCTGATCAATCTCGGCTTTGCGTCCTTCTTTTTCATCAAATATTTGATTGTCGAGTGATCAGTATAAATGAGTACCTTAGTTCCCAACAAGTGTGCCCAGAATTTTTCCAACATAAAAATCACAGCCAAAAGCTCTTTTTTAGTGGTGGTGTAATTAAGTTGAGTAGGGTTCAGGGTTTTACTCGCATATGCGATGGGGTGCAAAATTTTTTTCTTCTTTTGCGCTAATGCAGCTCCCACCGCATACCCGCTTGTGTCGCACATGATTTCGAACGACAGTGTCCAATCCGGCGTAATTAAGACGGGTGCGGTAATCAGCACACCCTTTAAAATTCGAAATGCATTGAGGCAATTGTTGTCAAATTCGAACTTTCTATCTACCTCTAGTAACGCACTCAATGGTCTTGCTATCTTAGAAAAGTCTTTAACGAATCCTCTGTAGAATCCAGCATGCCCTAGGAAGCTTCGTACTACCTTAACGTTGGTTGGAGGTGGAAGCTTTTCAATTGCGTCAATCTTTGCTTTGTCTACTTCCAGGCAGACTTCATAAGTGTTCCCATAAATGGAGAAGTCATCCATAAATATTTCTACTGAGTCCTCAAGAAAATCTAAAAATATTTCCATCATGCACCTCTGGAACGTGCTTGGCGCATTGTAGAGGCCGAATGGCATGCGACGGAAAGCGAATGTCCCATATGGGCAGGTGAATGTGGTCTTGTCTTAGTCTTTAGAAGCTATCATGATTTGATTGTATCCGGCATATCCATCCAAGAAGCAGTAAAAATCATTCCTGCTAGTTAGTCCAGCATTTGATCAATGAATGGCAAAGGGAAATGATCTTTCTTTGTGGCCGCATTCAATTTGCGGTAGTCTATACATATGCGCCATCCAGTGATGGTTCTTTGCGGTATTAATTCATTGTTCTCATTGGGGACTACCGTCATTTTGCCCTTCTTAGGCACACATTGCACGGGGCTGACCCACGTGCTATCTGCAATGGGATAGATAATGCCTGCATCCAGCCACTTGATAATCTCCTTCTTGATGACTTCTTTCATCGCAGGATTAAGTCTGCATTGATTCTCAATGGTTGCTTTGTGGTCGTCCTCAAGACGAATGTGGTGCATGCAGTACGCGAGGCTAATTTCTCTTATGTCAGCGAGCATCCAGCCAATTGCTCGCACATGCTTTTTGAGAATGCTCATCAATGCATTCTCTTGATCTGCGTTAAGTGCAGAGGAAATTATCACTGGCAGTTTCTCATTCTGCCACAGGAATGCATACTTCAGATGTGTTGGTAGGGTATTTAGTTCGAGGGTTGGTGGCTCCATGAGAGAAGGTTGTGTTATTTTTCTTTCTTCCTTTGGCTCTTCTTCTTGCATTGTGATTGATCCTTCTTCTTTGTTTGTTTTTTCTATGATCGCATTATAGGCAGCTACGGATGTGTCGGCATCCTCTTCTTCATACTCTTCATCAAACTTTTCTTCTTCAATCAAATTTACGTCATCTTCTGAATTTGGCAACTCTTCCTCATCAGAAAATTTCATGGCACGAATAATATTAAATTTGAGCTTCTGTTCGTTTATACTCAAGGTGATCTCGCCCTTGTGCACATCAATTTGAGCACGACCTGTTGATAGGAAAGGTCGCCCTAAAATGATGGGAACATCTTTATCGGCCTCATAATCCAGGATGATGAAGTCAGCTGGCAAAATAAATTTAAGCACGTCCTTCACCTTACCCTCTGGATGAACCAGAGATCCGTCGGCTAGTTGGGGAGTCACGGATGTGGGCACAAGTTGCCCTACATTTAGTTGTCTAAAAATCGACAACGACATCAATTTATGCTGGCCCCCAAGTCACACAAAGCTTGCCCAATATAGAGTCCTCCTATGGAGCAAGGAATAATGAAGCTCCCAGGATCGCTCATCTTCGTGGGATAATAGATTTGGAACTTTGCGTTAATGCCACCGTGACAAATTTTCTAGTGCCTCTTTTCTTAGTTACCATGTCCTTCATAAACTTGGCATAGGCAAGCATTTCCTTAATCGTTTCACTGAAAATAATGTTAACATGTAATTGCTTTAACATAGATAGGAAGTGTTGGTACTGTACCTCTTCGTTTTTCTTCTTTTTTAGCCTCTGAGGGAAAGGTGGTAACTGGACTTTCACGATTCCTGTTTCATTTGACTTTGAGGTTGACACAACCTCAGGTTCTACTGCTTCATTTTCTTTTTCTCCTTCTTGTGTTGCCGCAATCGCAGGTTCAGCTGCGATGGAGATTGATCTGTTCTAGTCCTTCTTTTCTCCCTCCACAGTCTTTCCACAGTGCAATGTCACAACCTGACATTGCTCCTTACTTGAACCCCTTGGGTTGCGTGGAAGCTCGGTTGAACATGGCAGCACCTCTTGCAGTCTACTTTTGAGCTCATTTGCAATCTGGCACATTTTCAATTCAAGGTTGCGGATGGACGTAGCTTGACTTTGAAGCACCATCTCATTTTTCTCTATATATTGCTTCAATAGCCTTCTAGGGAAGAAGATTACGGTGGTTGTTGTGAGCTACTTGCTTGGTTTCTTTGCTGACCGTTGCTGCTTTGAAAGAACCCTGGTGGCCTTTCTTTTTGTGCCACAGATTGAAATTTTTGTTGTGGATTCTTCCAAGCAAAGTTTGGGTGGTTTTTCCACCCGGGGTTGTAGGTGTTGGAAAAAGGGTTGTTCTTTACAAAATATACAGACTGTGGGTTTTGTGGACAATCCTCCATCGCATGCCCATCACCGCAAGTCGCACACCTTGCGGTGTTTTGACTTATTGCATTGATTTGCCCACTTTGCGGTGTTCGGCTACAGATCGTCATTCCTTGAATCAAATTCATCATTATGGTCATTTGTTTCTGCAATGAAACAATAGCGCCGTTATTTGCATCAGAATCTTTGAGTCTTAATCTCTGGTCTCTATCCCTCTAGTCTTCATGATTCTTGGAGATGTGATCCAGGATATTCTTCGCCTCATCATAAGTCTTGTCAAGCAGACCACCAGCTGCCGTCACAATAGTAGCGGTCTGCGAAGCAGGATTCAAACCGTGGTAGAAAATTTTCATCTAAAGGTAGTCTGGCAACCCATTATGCGGACAATCTCAGACCAACCTTTTAAACCTCACTCAGGCATCGCTGAGCGATTCGTCCATGTCTTGTTCAAAATTTGTGATACGCTTTCTTCTCTCGCGTTCTCTGTAGGTGGGAAATACTTCTTCATAAACTTCTCCACCACCTGCTCCCAAGAAGTGATCTCTCCTGGTTCGAGCGAGTAAGCCCATTTCCTAGCCTGATCACAGAGAGAAAATAGAAACAGTATTAGTCGAACCTCCTCAGCAGAGATATTCGGGAACACAAAAGTATTGCAGATTTCAATAAAACTTTGGAGATGGGTGTGTGGATCCTTGCCACACCTTCCTCCGAATTGACCTGCAGCCTGGATCATTTGCAACATCATCAGTTTCATTTCAAATCTACTTCCGTCTAAGGCAGGCCTCATGATTTCAAGAGAGAAATCATAGAGGTTTGGCGATGCATAGTCCCTAATGGGCCTATTGTGATTGTTGGCCAACAGAATTGAATTTGCAATGACATTGTTGTTGTTTGGTGCTTCATTCCTAGGTTGCTTCGCCATCTCTTCTTTATCGAATTGTGGTTGTTGATGGTGGTTCCTCAGTCTCGTCCTAAAATTCCTCTCAATCTCTGGGTTGTAATTCGCCAGAGATTGAGAGTCCTGCAAAGAAATAAAAAAAAAACTACCGTTAACAAACTATTTTGCCGAAGTCCCCAGCAACAGCGCCAAAAACTTGATGCATTATTTTATTGAATGGAAATATGGATGAAATGCATTGGTGGAATTACGTTGTGCACTCAAGTTTCCCCAGCAAAATCCAAGTGTAAATTCCTCTGAGTTTCCTGGTAAGTCCAGGGTCGATCACAGGGACTTGTGGAAATAGTTTGGGTTGATAATTTTCTTATGAAAACTTTGCGGTAACCAGTAAATAAATAAGGTGGTTGGTTTGTTGTTGCGTTAATGAAAATAATAATAAATGCAGCAGAGTTCGAAAAGAGTTGGCAACAGGAAATACGATGAATATATGGTGAACAAGTTGAGCAGGGTTTCGGCTAACACTCCCTAGGTTGCGTTCATGCCTTGCGATCATGTAACATGCATACAATAGTAAATCACCTCTCGGCGTGAATGCCACGACTTCTAAGGCTAGAACGCATGCAATAAATATGCGATAAGTCTACAGGGTTTACACATAAACCTCTATTTCTATTTATGCGATGACAACGTGACATTCACACAAATATGCGACCACATAATATCATTCCTATTCCTAGGATGCATGCAATGCACGTTGACAAACAGAGCTTATCTCTAAGTCCCTATTTCTTGTTTATGCAGGTCTAATCTTGCTCTTTCAAGTCAGATTCCAATCTAGCTCTCTCGAGACATTAGGTTCTTTCTTTAGATTCTCTCTCGAGCAACTTTAAAAGGATGTTTCGCACAACATAAAACAAGACAATCACAAGCAATGAACTTCCTAGATCATGTTAGCTTAGTTCCTCTCAACCCATTCAACTGGTTTAGCTACTCATGCATATTAAGACAGTGAGCAGATGTAGAATTATAAATTCCATTGAATAGATAAAAGATGAGTACAGAATAACAATGCAAGTATAGTAAAGAGCTTGGGGCAATTTCTTGCCACCAGGTGTTACACTATTCTACTCGTGCTCTAAAGATATTCTCACTTTCGCGAGAGTCAACCCGCTCTCTGCTCTTACGCCCCAAGGTTCTCTCTCGGGCTGCCTTGGATGATCTCCAGTGTCACCACTCTTCTCTAGCTCCGCCGTGAAATGGAAAAGAAAACTATGAACAGAGGCGTGAACTTGTAAAATGATGGAGTAATCGACTGCTTAACCCCTTCTCTGAAGAATGCACTTGGTATTTATAGGGCATCAAAAAGGTGAAATGCGGCTTCTCTTTCTTGGTTGTACAAATGGGACAACTTTAATTCCTGACTAATGCGCCGGATAATTGTCACCGATAAAGCTGGATGTACTTTGTGACCATTATCAGTTGTCAACTTAATTTAGATCCAATTGCTGTCAGCTTTCTGTCCCATCGATCTTAATTGTCCATTCGTCCGGATACGCCCACCATGTTGTGGTGATTCTTCTTGGGTGAATATTTACAAGCGCGATCAATGCAAAGTCTTGCGGTGAAGTTGCACTCGACCGATGAATTCCTATGGTTTAGGGTTTAGTAATATTTACAAGTTGCACTCGCAATCTCTATAATGTGTTAACGCATATTCTGCACAAAAAATACAAAAATCAATAGTTCCAATGCGCTGACGCACGCGACCGCAATATTATAGATTTTATGCTTAATAGACGTAATTTATCATTTTTCATCAACGCAATCCAACATTGTTTAATAACTTAGCACTATGATAACGTGCATTTCTACCCGTTATCACTTGCTCCCACGGGTGTCATGCGAACATCCAACTACGAGTAGGCTTCTTTCACAACTTTAACTCTTATCAGGTTGGGATTGTTTTTTAGGTTTTCCCTTGCGCAGACATTGGAGTTTATATGAATTTTTTTTTTTGGAAATAATGAGCGCATTTTTCTTAATGACCGCATCACTTGATCTCATCTACTCAGACCTTCCCCATCCCCAAATTTAGAGATGCGCAAGGTCCTCATTGCGTTGTTTGGACAGACTAGACAAACACTTAGACAAAATTTCAAAAAGAAGGTTTGAGCAGAATTTTGAAGGATAAAAGGTAAAGCATTGCTATAGCTACGAATTAACTAATTGTTAGTCAGAAAATAAAAAGTACGGAAAATGTTTCTACGTGTATGCATATTATACATCATGGAAACGCAATGAATAACACAAAAGGAAAGATCAAGAATATCGCAAAGTTGACAAAGGATGATAAAGAAGAGGCACAAACATATAGAGAGAATTGCTACTCAATTGTATTGAAAATTAACTAAGTATACAAGTAATTACAAATATCACAATACAAAACTTTTTCCTGTACAAAGAATCAAAGAATTTAGATAAGCATAGAAAAATAATGAATTGCAGCTATCTTTTGGATTTGATTCAGACGGGTGCACGATTAAAAATTACACCGCGCTTCTATTAATGCAAATACATTTTTGCTGAGGACGGGCAACAATGCACGTATTCCCGTAACACACCCCTTATCTCAATGCATTTCTGGAGGACGGGCACATGGTATTTCTACCAGCGCAACACTACCTCAACATAGTGCATCTTTGCTAAGGACGGGCAAAGAACACATACGAGCGCAACACACCCCTCAACGCAATGCATTTGGGTGTAATGGACGCAAAGTGTATCTGTTATCATGGAATGCACCCATTATCGCGTTATATACCAATTTTTATTTTTCCTTTTTAATTCATCAATAACGCAAGTCGAAAAGACTTTGCGGTGTTCAATTTTTCATTTAGTCATACAAAAAATTTTAAGAACATCGCTACTCATGCCTACGAATTAAAGGAATTAAACATGACATAGAAAGATACTAATGAATTAAATTGAAGGAAAATACAGAAAGCATTAAAGGCTAATTCTAATAAGCATTAAATAATGCAATTTAGAAAGCAGTAAAGAAAGCAGTAAAGAAAGCAAGTAAACATAGATAGGGATGCTGATTGGAAAGAGTTTTCAGAATTATCGCAATAGCATCCCCCCCACAAACGGTTAATCCTACTTGCCCAAGTCAATGGTATCCATGTGTCAATCCACATCGCCCTCGTAATAAGGCTTAATCCGTTGACCATTGACTTTAAATGCGTTATTTCCGTCTTCAATTGTCAGTTCCACTACGCCATGGGGAAATATAGTCTTGATCCGGAATGGCGCAGACCAGCGGGATTTCAACTTCCTTGGAAACAATCGCAAAGGTGCGTTAAACAATAGTACCTGTTGACCTTCAACGAATGTCTGGTTGTTTGTGTGGTCGTCATGCCACTTCTTAGTTCTCTCCTTATAGATCTTGGCATTTTCGTAGGCATCCTTCGCCATTTGACCAGCTGGTTCAGTTGCAATTTTCGGACTTTCCCCACACTTGCCAGATCAAAGATCAACTTCTTGCATGCCCACATCACCTTATGTTCCAACTCGAGCGGCAGATGACAAGCTTTTCCGAAGATGAGGGCATATGGGGACATGCCAATTGGCGTTTTGTAGACAGTCCTGTATGCCCACAGCGCTTCCTCGAGCATGGGTGACCAATCCATCCTGGAGGTACTAACTACCTTTTCCAAGATAGTTTTGATCTCTCGGTTAGAAATCTCTACCTACCCATTAGTCTGTGGGTGATAAGCGGTTGCAAATCTATGGCTGATGTTAAATTTAGTCAACAGGTTGGTGATTATACGGTTGATGAAATGAGAGCCTTCCTCGTTGATTAGAGCTCGTGGCATTTCATATCGAGCAAAGATATTCTTCTTGAGAAACTTCGCCACTGTGGCCGCATCATTCTTGGAACATGCGATAGCATCAACCCATTTTGATACATAATCAACCACGACCAGAATGTAGTGATGACCTTCTGATGGTGGAAATGGGCCCATAAAGTCGATTCCCCATACATTAAATAATTCGACCTCCAAGATTGACGTCAAAGGCATTTCATTTCTTTTAGACATATTCCTCGTCCTCTGGCATCTATCGCACTGCATAATGTGGGCATGGGCATCCTTAAACAATGGTTGCCAGAAATAGCCACTCTATAGAACCTTTGCAGCTGTCCGCTGCCCCCCAAAATGTCCTCCGTAAGGGGACTCATGAAAAAGCTCCAGAATGTGCTTGACTTCGTGCTCAGGCACGCATCGACATAAAATGTGATCAGGTCCAAGTTGATATAGGAATGGGTCGTCCCAAAAATAAAATTTAACGTCATGTCTCAGCTTCTTCTTCTGCTGATAAGTATAGTCCTCTGGTACTTGGCCGTAAACGATGAAGTTCACAATGTCCGCATACCAGGGAATATTAATGCCTACTGACATCAGCAGCTCATCGGGGAATCTTTCTTCAATATCTTTTTCTTTCTCCTGAACCTCACAATTTTCCAATCTTGATAGATGATCAGCAACTTGGTTCTCGGTGCCCTTCCGGTCCTTGATTTCTAGGTCAAACTCTTGCAGGAGCAACACCCACCATATTAGTCTTGGTTTCGCATCCTTCTTTGTCATCAGATATTTGATCGCAGAGTGATAAGTATACACCACAACATTTGTTCCGATTAAGTACTGTCAGAATTTCTCCAGTGCAAATACCACTACGAGCATTTCCTTTTCTATGGTTGTATAATTCTCCTGCACGTCATTCAACGTTTTACTCACATAATAAATAGGATGCAAAACCTTGTCCTTGCGCTGACTCAAAATGCACCCACAACATGCCCGCTAGCTTCATACATCAACGCAAATGGTTGCGTCCAATCAGGCGCAGTCAGAATGGGTGTGGTGATGAGCGCATCTTTCAATATGTTGAATGCTTCAGTGCATGCATCATCAAAATTATATTCTCGACCAGCTTCAAAGAGCGCACTTAGGGGCCTTGTGATTTGGGAGAAGTTGCGAATAAATCTTCGATAAAACCTAATGTGTCCCAAAAAGCTCCCAAGTGTTTTCACGTTCACTGGTGGAGGTAGATTGGAAATTGTGTCGATTGTCGCCTGATCAACTTCCAATCCTGCCTTTGATATTTTATGACCCAGTACAATTCCTTCTTTAACCATAAAGTGGCATTTTTCCCAGTTCATAACTAGATTCGTTTCCACACATCTCTTCAAGACTTTCTCAAGGTTAGATAAACAAGAGTCATAATTATTGCCGAAAACTGAAAAATCATCCATGAATACCTCGACTGACTCCTCCAAGTAATCTAAAAATATCACCATCATACATCGTTGGAAAGTGCCTGGCGCATTGTGGAGTCCAAACAGCATGCGACAGAATGCGAACGTACCAAATGGGCACATGAAGGTTGTCTTATCTTGATCTTTCGGTGCAATTGCTATTTGGTTGTTCCCTGAGTAGCCATCAAGAAAACAGAAGAATTCATTCCCAGCAAGTTTGTCGAACATCTGATCAATAAACAGGGGTGGGAAGTGGTCATTTTTAGTGGCCAAATTTAACTTGCGGTAATCCATACAGATTCTCCACCCTGTAGTTGTTCTCGTGGGAATTAATTCATTCTTGTCGTTGGTAACGACTGTCATTTCCCCATTCTTCGGAACACACTACATTGGGCTTACCCAGCTGCTATCAGATATCGGGTAGATGACACCTGCATCCAACCACTTCATTATTTCTTTCTTCACAACTTCCCTCATAGCAGGGTTCAAGTGACGTTGCCTTTCTATCAATCCCGTTTTTCCTTCTTCCAGACGAATCTTGTGCATGAAATACGAGGGACTGATTCCTCGAATGTCTACCAAGGTCCATCCTTTTTGCATTGTTTCTCAGGATCTGGATGAGTGCATCTTTCTTCTCCTTACTCAGCGAGGCAGAAATGATAACCAGTAACGTGTTATTACCTCCTAAGTAAGCATACTTGAGGTGCACAGGCAACAGCTTCAACTCTAGCACGGGTGGTTCTTCCAGGGATGGCTTAGTGCGTTGCGATGTTCGTTCAGATAACTTGAGTGGTTCAAAATTTGATTCAACTTGTATTGCGGTGCAATTCTCCTTCCACATTGCGTCAATTCCAAAATCTTCTTCCTCCAAATCTTCTAGGGGCTCGTGCCAAGGTTCCTCCCACAATTCCTCAACATATTGGAAATTCATCATATCACTTGGGTACTTCAACGCATTGAGAACGTTGAACTTCACTTGCTGATCGTCATCCTTGATGGTGAGTTCTCCTTTTTGTACATTGATCAGTGCTCGCCCTGTTGCAAGAAATGGGTGACCCAAGATGATAGACACTTCTCTGTCAGCTTCATAATCTAATATGATAAAGTCTGCAGGGAAGATAAACTTATCCACTTGCTGTGAACCTTGAATCCTAATTTCTCTACTTGAGTATGTTCCCTACTGAGACTAGTGTGGTGAGTAGGTTGATGTGGAAACTAGTGTGTAATGGTAGAAAAAAAGGTGGAAAATTAGAAGAAAAGAGGAAATTTGGAAGCTTGACTTTTGGGGAAAAACTTGGAAAATTGGCTAAGTATAAACCTATATGATGGATGCGTTGGATGCGTTGGATGCATTGGATGCGTTGGAAGGGTGGTATACGTCCATGTGGCTGAAGGAAGGAAAGATGAAGTGATGCGTTGGAAGTTTGGATGGCACAAGGGTAGGTGAGGACCGAGCAAGGCATGCGCTGGAGGGTGGCATGCATCGATGCACATCACCCTGCCGAGCGCCCATGCCGAGTGACCATGCGGTGCTGCGTCCATGCCAAACACCTCTGCCAAACGCCCAGCCCATGCATCAAGTGATGCCCAACGCCTATGCCACACGCCCATGCGTCGGTGACCAGCGCCTATGCCAAGCGCCATGCACCCATGCCGAGCGAGCCTTGCAATGATACCTAGTGAGCCATGCGTCGAGGACGAGCGACCATCCTATGCGTTGGTGGTGGTTGGCTCTTGCGATGGTTAGGACTTGCGGTAACTAAGTGAGTTGGCTTGCTATGCGTTGATTATGGACTATGCATTGATGGCACTATGTGTTGAACGTCCAAGGGTTGTGGACGCATATGAAAGATGAGCTAACATAGAGGACGTCATCAAACATGTGTCTTCTTGGGAAGAAACCTTAAGCCTTAAGGATTTGAGGTGGTTGCATAAGAGGACATGCAAAATTTAGTCCCATGCATTGCCTATGTAGGTGAAGGTCACTTAGGTTGCATTGATCAAAAGTTGTGTTGTTAGTGTGAGGAGGAAACACTTGGACATGCAGCCAAGTAGGAGGTGTAAACCCGAGACTTTCCTTGGATTATTTGCTCTTGTCACATATTGTAGGATGTTGGATTTAAGTTATTGTTGTTCCATTGTTGAAGAAAAATGGCAAAGCTTTTGGTTGAGGTTGTCTTTGATAATTTTGGAATTTCTTAATAAAGAAAAGAAAAAAAAAAAAAAAAAAAGAAGAAAATGAAAGGAAATGGGAACCCATTCGGTGCTTAATGGTATAAAGTGAGAACCCACCACTGCCTAACTCATTTCAGCCCATTTCTCCATCATTTCCCATAAGATTTTCACAGCATTTCGAGAGAGAGAGTGAAGGAAGAGGAAGAAGAAGCTTACTGCAGGTTGGAGGTTGAAGAAGGTAGGAAAAAGTTCATGTAAGTGTACCCATGGAAGAATCTGGGTTCAACCTGCCTATCTCTGGTTTTTAAGTCGGTTTGAGCTACACAAGAAGAAATAAGAGGTGAGGCATGACTTCCTTGAAATTTAATCCATTTTCTAATAAATTTCATGAAAGAAACTTGAGCTAAATCTGATGTTAAGTTAATGGGTGTTGAAAAGGAAAATAGAGCACAGAATTTTCGTGCAAATCCGAAGGATCTCTGGTTTTCTCTGGTTTTTTGAACATTCTGGGGTGTACAGGTTGAATTAGAAGCTCAATTAGGTATGGTTGGAAAGCTTATTCAATTTCCAATAACTTACATGAATAATTTGTGAGCAAAAATGACTAGAAGTAGGTTTAATTTCAGGAGAAATGTAGAGGGTAGCAGAGAAGCACGAATCTGTATTCGCTGTGTTTGGAGGATTTCTGGACAAATCCGTTGGGAATCTCTTTTTATTCCTTCAGGTAAGTTGTAGAGGGTTCCAAAATGAAGAGTTTGATATATAGTGCATTAATTTTGGTAAAGTATTAAGGATGTTATGAGTGTTGGAAATTAGAGTATTGAATCTGGAAAATCTGGAAAGAAAATGTGAAGTGTGATTTTATTTCTAGAATTTAGAATTCATGAGCATGGAAAGACAAGACGATTTATAGTTCTGATGCTTGGTTTTGGTTTTTTTGATAGATCAAGAGGAAATAGGCCGAGTCTACAGACAAGGAACTAGCCAAGACTGTGAGTGCAAAACGAATTTCGAAAATGATTTCTAAACTGTAATTTATGCTTAAATGGTTTACATGCTTAAATATGAACTTATGAATGATACATGATTTCTATGAATGGTTTCAAGCATAAGTTTTGAGCTTAGATTTTCTAATGAGTTTATATATGAGCACGTGATTATTGAATTCCTGAAAAGTAGTTGAAACGATATCATTTAAAGTAAAGTATGTATTAGCGAGTACTGTTAAAAGATTTTCAGTTTTCATGAGAAAGCTGAGTAAGCTTGAGTTTTACAAAAGATAAAGATAAGCAGGCATGTTTTAGTATTTTCATGTGGTTTTCTAAGACTTTTATTGACTACATGACTGAGATATTGAGCCCGAGGCTATATGGTACCGTGTGCACACAGGTTATATTCCGTTGTTGACGTTGAGTGTACTCCGTGACAACGATGTTGTTGTGGCTGCTGGGCGGGCCCCACTACGACAAAGACGATGAGAGTGTTGGGCGGGCCCCACTACATCGTAGAGCTAGTAAACGTTGGTTGTACTGGGCGTGCCCTACACAACATTGATTTGTTATGTTAGTTAAAATGTTTTATATACTTGATATGCCTTGCTAGATTTTATTGACGTACTTGCGGAATATTTGAGAAAGCTTTTAGCGTTACACGCTTATGTTTAACGCTTTGATTGAACAGATTCATACGTTTAAAAATTTATCACGTTTTCTGATTTGCGTATTTACAGTTATAAATTAAGTCGGTCACTAGGCTTCATAGCTCACTCTTTGAAAATATCTTCCCACTTTTCAGGTAGAGATCGAGCTCCCGGTGCCTGATAACTGCCAAGTCTGTTTTCTGCTAAAAGCTTCCAGATCAAGCTCCATACGTGGGTGGAGTTTTACATTGTGTCTATTTGTATTGTAAATGTCTTTGTAAGAATTTGATAGTTTATGGTTGTGTAAGCACTAGATGTCATGGTTGTGTGAACCCCAGTTGGATATGTTTTTGGTTGTGATATCTCTATCAGGTTATTTTCCAAACCGAGTTATGTCAGGACTGCACTTCATGTGTATCTAAAGGTTTTCAGGGGTTCCACTGTGTTGTGTTACATGTAAAGTATTTTATATCTAAGATTAGTAGGTTTATCAGGTTCAATGATTCAGTAGGGTCAACAGGTATCGTTAGAGGAGGACGATGTCTGTTGGCTTCACACCATCTCCCTGACTAAGCTAGCAGGTAGTTTGGGAACGGGTGTGACAGGAGGTGTCGACCTTGGAGAGTGTTTGGACGCCTATAAATAGGGTCGGATTTCTTTTCCAGACCACAATTCAAAAAGACATTGAGAGCAAAATCCATGCGTTGATCATAGAACTTCAAAGAGGACGCAGCGGACAGTAAAGTCTGGAAAATAGCATCAACTTGGAACGAGAAGTTCTCCCAATATACATTTGGAGTGATTCTAAAGCCACCTGAAAGCTCTAAAAGTCTATTTTTCAGAGTATGGCTTCCGAAGAAAAAGCTCTAAAGGATTGGGCTGAAAACTGAGAAGAATGCAGAAGGGTCAGGCTGTCAGATAAGCTTGGGCCAGTCTTTAAGATTTGTTTATTCCGGCCAAACCACGAGCATTTACGAGCTCATATTTTAGGGTAAGCTTCTTGAGACATTTCATAATATGTTTGTAGAAGGAAGTATGTCGAAATAAGGCTTATAACTATGAGTAATATGAGTTGCAATTCGAATCTGGATTCTAGGTGTGTAAAAGGGAGCCCGAGGTAAACAAGGAACTTCTAGAGAAAAAGGTTCCTAAGCGATCGAGGTGAGTACTAAAACATTTGACTAAAATTTTTGACTAAAATATTTACCATGTTTTAAAGAAAGTATGTTTTAAAGAAGATTATTCTCATGCCATCTAGTTTTACAAAGTAATTTCCAAGCAAACCATGAGTTATGTTTTAAACTCATGCATGTGTGGAAAGTTTGTTGAAAAGCTATTTATATGTGTTAAATATACCCAGCATGCATTAGTATCTTTAAAGCCATGTTTTTATATGTGTTATACTTTACATGCTTTAAAGAGAAAGTCATTTATGACTAGTTTTACTTAAAACGCGATACCGAAGGACATTTGAGAAGGTATCCGCCCAACTAGATATCGAAAGACATTTGAGAAGGTATCTAACCAACTTGGTACTGAAGGACGTTTAAGATTTAAATAGCTTTATATGTTTTATGCTTGGAAAATGTTTATACTGCAGTACAAGGTATTGTAGAAGTTTATATTTCAGTTTAAACTCTTTATTGAGACTTTTGCATGAGAATCAGTTATCTTTCTTAAGTCACTCCCTGAGCTAGCAAGCTCACCCTGTTTTCAAATGTTTTCCTTTCCCCCAGGTAGCGATCAAATCCTTAGGAGATAACTCTGCATCTACTCTGCCACTAAAGGATAAAGATATTGTAACCCGTCGGTTTAGGTGGTTACTGTAAATATTGTACACATGTTTCCGTTGTTCATATAGGGACTAGGGTTTTTGGGCTTTGGGACTTATGAATCTAGTGTTGTAATGACTCTAAACATGTTATGTTTCTGAATTAATAAATTTTTGGCCTAAAGACATTCCCCTGTATATGAGTTATATCTTGGTATTAGAGTTATTCTGCAAAAGTTATTAGGCAGTAAGTGTCAACCAAAGGGTTGTTAACTGCTGCAGTCACGCCCTTTCCTAGGCTCAGAGGGTGGTTTGGGGAGGGGTGTGATAGCTTGGTATCAGAGCATAAGTTTTTGGGACAATTGAGGAATTAGTCTGTACTAGCTTAGTATTAAAGCATAAGATTTTAGGTAGAAGAGAGAGTTCATGCATTAGATTAAGTCCCATAAGTAAGTCCCTAACATGTGTACTTAATAATTAGGCAAAGATGCTAAGGAGAAGTGGCAGGCTGAGCAGACAAACTAAGAAGAGGAATGTTGACCCTACCAGCGGAGGTCCTAAAGCTAGACGGGTCCCAAATCCAAAGAGGAAGAGAGTTAGAGACTCAGTAGAGCAGGAAGCGACTTCTGTAAATGAGTCGAGTACCCCACGGGTAGATGTAGATCCCCATATGGAGGCTTGAGTGTTTGTTAGAATCGCTCAGAGATTGAAGACGAGTGTAGGATCAATTCAGATCGATCCAGAAAAGAAATTCAGTGTCGAGAGACTGAAAACTTTAGGTGCCATGACGTTCGATGGAGCCACAGATCCAGTAGATGCTGAGATCTAGTTGGACTTGATTGAGAAATGTTTTAAGGTTATGAGGTGCCCTGAGGACTGTAAGGTCGGGTTAGCAGCATTCTTGCTGCAAAAAGGGGCTGAGAAGTGGTGGAACGTGTTAGAGGCTAGAAGGAGTAGTTCGGAAACTATGACTTGGTCTGAGTTCAGACAAGTATTTGAGGATAAATACTACCCTAGTGCTTTTAAAGAAGCGAAGAGGGAGGAGTTTCTTAGGCTAACTCAGGGAGTGATGACAGTTGTTGTGTATGAGCAAATATTTACTGAGTTATCTTTGTATGCCCTTTCGATCATTGCGGAAGAGAAAGAGAGGTGTAGAAGATTTAAGAATGGCCTAAGAAGAATGAAGATACATACACCCGTTACCTCTACATCTAATTGGGTGAATTTCACTCAGTTAGTGGAGACCACTATCCGAGTTGAGTGGAGTGTAGCGAAGGAAGATATACTCCAGCCAGGTGAAGGATAGTTTAGGATGCCTAGAGAAACGAGAAGTAAGAATTTTAGAACCCTGTTCTCTAGACAGTCGAGTATGAGGAGTTTTAGAGGCACAAGCCAACAAGGTTTGAGTCGAAAAAGGTCAAGACTTGCAACTAGACCGAGTGGTAGATCAGTATCGGGTCGTGCTAGCAAGTCAGTAGCTAGTACAGGAAGGAGACCACTTTGTGTAAACTACGGTAGGCCCCATACAGGAGTATGTTATGGCAATAGGAATGTGTGCTTCTAGTGCAGACAAGCGGGGCATTTCAAGAGAGATTGTCCCCAGCTAGGTTATGGAGCACAAAGTGAGCAAAGAGGAGTTACACTCTTCGTTTTGGCTTGTCCCCACGAGTGTCATGCGAACATCTAACTATGGTAGTGTGCCCACCCCCAAATTTAAAGAGGTAAAAGGTCCTCATTTAAAGATGTGCAAGGTCCTCATTGTGTACTTCTAAGTTCATTTGCTCAGACCTTCCCCACCCCCAAATTTAAAGATGTGCAAGGTTCTCATTGCGTTGTTTCGATAGACTAGACAAACACTTAGAAGAAAAATTCAAAAAAGAAGGTTTGAGCAAGACTTTGAAAGATAAAAGATAAAGTACTGCTAAACTAAGAGTTAACTAAGTGTTAGTCAGAATTTACTAAGTATGAAAAATGTTTCTAAGTGTAACACATAATACGTCATAGCAACGCAATGAAGATCATAAAAATACAAGAGTACAAATATAGCAAAGATTAACAAAGGAAGATAAAGAAAGAGGCACAGGCAAAGAGTAGAGTGAATTATGTACTTTGATTGTATTGACTATTAACAAAGTATGCGAATATACTACAAATGGTCGCAATACAAAATTTTCGCATGCCCGTACAAGAGTCAAAGAATTTAGTTAACTTACACATAATAAAAGAAATGAATATAATAAAAGAATGGCCGCATTAAAACTTAAAATTGAAGAAAGAATAAAAATTAAGGTTGAGGAGCAGGGGGATCTGGTGGAGGGTATTGAGGCGGGGCAATAGAGCCATCGTAAAAAATGAAGTGTTGCCTTAGATTTGGAGGCACCATCAGACCATGCAGATAGGCAGTGAGAAAGATGATGCGATACTACTACTATTTATGCATTAATTAAAGATGCTCAAGTAGTATGCCCTGCGTTGTCATAAGTTTCCTTACGTTGGAACCAAGTGTAATTCCACCGCAAGTTTCTCATTGGGATCCGAGGTCGAACACGGGGAAGTGGTGTCGGTTATTATGGTATGTTCATGGTATATACGACTGGGTTTTTCAATTCTTTATAAAAGTGTGTATAGTATGTAAATTACAGTAAAATAAAGGAAAGCGGTAAAAATGCGATAAAACATAAAAATACAATAAACCTAAACTAGATGTTACAAGATACAGGCTTTATGTGCAAGATACTAGGATTAAGGCTGGCTGTGAAGATTGTGCAAAGACGTGGGATGCGACGACAAGTCTTGTGAATAGATTAGAAAGAGAAAGATAAGTATTACAAACAACGCAAGTTCTTAATTGAATTCAAGGTATAAATACTGTTCCGCTCTTCTCTTGGCGTACACCTCTCAGTGATCGGCCACGTTTCCCACATGTCTGTGGTGAAACAGAGTTTAACGTAATGAACGCAAGGTTGATTCCATGTCTGGAAGTACTACTCGCTTTAGTTAATGCACTCTTCTAACCATCTCTCGATAGATCAGAATGACATCTTCACTTCTGCTCTCACAGGTGAAGATGTCGTCTAGCATGCTTTAGCTAAACGTATTTTATAACTTTAATACATATTAAGTTATTGGTGATCCATATTGCTCATCAAAGGATTAAGAAAACATCATAAAGAAAGTGACTAATGGGTGAACGGAAACAGACAGAGAATGATAAACGAAATTTATCGAAACATTCAATATTTCTACTAAGTGTTTGATACATGATGTGTGAATGAAGAGATAAAGAAAATATGGAATACAATGAAAGAGAGATAGAATAGATACAATCAGATGCCAATGTCTTGGCACGAATTCAATGGAGATCTGCTTGCCGTATCGGATGGTTTTAATGGCAAGAAGAGCTTCCTTCTTAGGCTTGCTCCATCGATAGCAGGGGTCTCTGCACAGAGCTTCGATCGGGTATACAGCTGGTCGAATCTGTGATTTACCTCTCGGCCTTATCTCTTTCTCTTCCCGAATTTCTTCTTTTCAGCACTCAGCTCAACCTTTTTCTCTCTAAAATCTTACAACACTTAGCCCAGTATCAAATAGCATTTCCCTGAATTCGCTGGGTATTTATAGGAGCAAATCCTTTGACTCCAGCCTTGTGGTCCCCACTTTTGTTATGGAAATTTCGAAGATGGAGGGATATTATTCCTTATGGTATGCAATCGGACCATCAAATCTGCACAACGTTTAGTTGTACATGTGTCTCAATCCTTCACCTTTGCGTTGCTCAGCTGCATCTTTCGATCATGGGTTCGCATGCAGTGTTTGTTTTTATTACCGCATGCGCTCGAAGCATACCATGAAAGCTAAATTAGTAATAGCTATATGCTGTCCACTTAGCAATAGCTATAACCGGCGTACGTATCTCAAAACGTAGCCCTCTTCTAAACCTTTGACACCTATCATTCTCAGATTCCACAATCACATCAGCATACCATGAAAGCTTGATATACTTTCTCTCATACTCGGCCATTGAAAGTGACCCTTGCTTCAGCCCCAGGAACTCATATCTCTTTGCCTCACAGTATGTGCTGGGATAATACTTATCTTCGAATATGCCTCTGAAAGTGTTCCAGACTAACGTACGTGCATCACTACGCCTGGCTAATATGGATTTCCACCATCCCTCCGCCTTCTTTTGCAGCAGGAATGTGGCCAATCTGACTTTTTGCTCCTCAGGATAGCTCATCACATCGAAGCATTTCTCAAGCATATTTAACTAAACCTCAACGTCAGCTGGATCTGTGGAACCCTCAAACACTGTGGCTCTTAATTTCTTCAGCCGTTCTATTCCATACATCTTTTCCGGATCACTAGGCCCTGCTCCCTCTGACCTACTTACCTCTTGTGCAGATCTAAAAAACTACTTGTTTCCTGCTCCAGTCTGAACTCTCGGGGTACTGGTTCCCCTTTCAGATTGACCTTGGGTAGGATCCTGTGCCCCGTCCTGATTCTGCCTGCGTCATTTGCTGGTATGTGGTGGCATGACTTATATAACATATCAGTACATCAGACATGCTATAGATACTTAACTCTGATGCATGATACTAAACTTCTACCCACATTCTAGTCCTGACTGGACTCACTCTTATCCATACTTGGACCATACTATGCTAGTTCTATCTGAACTGACTCAACGTCTAATTATTTACTTCCTAGATTCTTCTAAGCACTAAATGCTCTGTCTCATTTCCCATGGAGCTAACCACTCTGATACCAAGTTGTCACCCCCTCCCAAACTACTTGCTAGTTTACTCAAGGAAAAGGCGTGAAGCCAACAGACATCATCCTCCTCTAACGATACCTGTTGACCATGCTGAATCGTTGAACCTGATAAACATACTAACCTTAGATATAAAATACTTTACATGTAACACAACATAGCGGAACCCCTAAAAACCTTTAGACACACATGAAGTGCAGTCATGACATAACTCGGTTTGAAAAATAACCTGATAGAGATATCACAACCAAAAACATATCCAACTAGTGCTTACACAACCACGACATCTAGTGTTTACACAACCATAAACTATACAGTTCTTACAAAGACATTTACAATACAAACAGACACAATGTACAACTCCACCCACGTATGGAGCTTGATCTGGAAGCTTTTAGCAGAAAACAGACTTTGGCAGTTATCAGGCACCGGGAGCTCGATCTCTACCTGAAAAGTGGGAAAACATTTTGAAAGAGCGAGTTACGAAGTCCAGTGAGTGACTAAATTTAAAACTATAAATTTGCAAATCAGAACACGTGATAAACCTTTATACGTATGAATATGTTCAATCAAGCGTTAAACATAAACGTGTAATGTTAAAAGCTTTCTCAAATATTCCGCAAGTACGTCATTAAAATCTAGCAAGGCATATCAAGTATATAAAACATTTTAGCTAACATGATAAATCAACATTGTGTAGGGCACGCCCAGTACAACCAATGTTTACTAGTTCTACGATGTAGTGGGGCCTGCCCAGCACTCCCATCGTCTTTGTCGAAGTGGGGCCCGCCCAGCACTCTCGGCAGCATCGTTGTCATGGAGTACACTCAACATCAACAACAGAATATAACCTGTGTGCACACGGTACCATATAGCCTCCGACTCAATATTTGAGTCATGTAGTCAATAAAAGTCTCAGAAAATCACATGAAAATACTAAAACATGCCTGCTTATCTTTATCTTTCATAAGACTCAAGCTTACTCAGCTTGCTCGTGAAAAATTGAAAATCTTTTAACGGTACTCGCTAATACATACTTTACTTTAAATGATTCGTTTCAACTACTTTTCAGGAATTCAATAATCACGTGCTCGTATATAAACCTCATTAATAAATCTAAGCTCAAAACTTATGCTTTAAACCATTCATAGAAATCATGTATCATTCATAAGTTCATATTCAAGCAAGTAAACCATTTAAGCATAAATTACAGTTTCGAAATCATTTTCGAAATTCGTTTTGTCACTCACAGTCTTGGCTAGTTCCCTGGTCTATAGACTCGGCCTATTTCCTCTTAGCCTGTCAAACAAACCCAAACCGAGCATCAGAACTATAAATCGTCTTGTCTTTCCATGCTCATGAATTCTAAATTCTAGAAATAAAATCATACTTCACACTTTTTTTTTCCAGATTTTCCAGATTCAATACCCTAACTTCCAACACTCATAACTTCCTCAATACTTGACCAAAATTAATGTACTATACATAAAACTCTTCAGTTTGGAACCCTCTACAATTATCTGAGGGAATAAAAACGAGATTCCCAATGGATTTGTCCAAAAATTCCCAGAACGCAGAAAATACATATTCGTGCTTCTCTGCTACCCTCTACCTTTCTCCTGAAATTAATCCTACTTCTTGGCTCACAAATTCTTCATGTAAGTTATAGAAAATTGAATCAGATTTCCAGCCATACCCAATTTAGCTTCTAATTCAACCTGTACACCCCAGAATGTTCGAAAAAACAGAGAAAACCAGAGATTCTTCTGATTTGCACGAAAATTCTGTGCTCTATTTTCCTTTTCAAAAACCATTAACTTAAAATCAGATTTAGCTCAATTTTCCTTCATGAAATTTGTTAGAAAATGAATTAGCTTTCAAGGAAGTTAGGCCTCACCTCTTATTTCTTCTTGTGTAGCTCAAACCGACTTAAAAACCAGAGATAGGCAGGTTGAACCCAGATTCTTCCATGGTTGCACTTGCATGAACTTTTTCCCCTTTCTTCAACCTCCAACTGCAGAAAGCTTCTTCTTCCTCTTCCTTCACTCTCTCTCTCTCAAAATTCTCTGAAAATTTGATGGGAAATGATGGAGAAATGGGCTGAAATGAGTTAGGCGGTATTGGGTTCTCACTTTATACCATTAAGCACCGAATGGGTTCCCATTTCCTTTCATTTTCTTTCTTTTTTTTCCTTTATTTCTTTTATTTTATTTTATTTATTAATAAATTTAAAAATTATCAAAGACAAGCTCAACCAAAAGCTTTGCCATGTTTCTTCAACAATGGAACAACAATAACTTAAATCCAACATCCTACAATATGTGACAAGAGCAAATAATCCAAGGAAAGTCTCGAGTTTACACTGTCGCCCCAAGTAGGTGTCCACAAGTTGCTAAGGGAAAGTGTTTCTATTGCAACCAAGATAGACACTGGAAGAGGCACTGTCCTCGATATCTGAAAGAGAAGAAAACAACCAAGGCTAAGGCCAAGACCGATAAAGGTAAATGTGATTTACTTGTGCTTGAAACTTGTTTAGTGGAGAATGATGATTCTGCCTGGATAATTGATTCAGGCGCCACTAATCATGTTTGTTCTTCTTTTCAGGGGATTAGATCTTGGCGACAACTGGAGACTGGTGAGATGACGATGCGAGTAGGCACTGGGCACGTCGTCTCAACTGTGGCAGTGGGAGGACTCCAGTTAGCTTTACAGAATAGGTTTCTTATTTTACATAATGTATATATTGTTCCTGAACTAAAGAGGAACCTCATTTCTGTAAAGTATTTATTGCAATGTAAATATACTATCTCTTTTAATGTGAATAAAGCATTTATTCATAAAGATGGTGTTTTTATTTGCACAACAAATCTAGAATCGAATTTATATGTGCTAAGGTCGTTAGCCATTAATTCCCTCCATAATACTAAAATATTCATAACTGTCGTAACTCGATCAAAACATCGACGAATTTCTCCAAAAGAAAATGCCCAACTTTGGCATATACGTTTAGGGCATATCAATTTCAATAGGATTGAGAGATTGGTGAAGAAAGGACTTCTAAGTGAGTTAGAAAAAAAATTCTTTACCTGTGTGCAAATCTTGCCTTGAGGGTAAGATGACTAAACAACCTTTTACTGGAAAAGGTTATAAAGCCAAGAAGCCTCTTGAGTTAGTACATTCTGACCTTTGTGGTCCTATGAATGTGCAAGCCCGAGGTGGCTATGAGTATTTTCTCAGTTTCACTGATGATTACTCCAGGTACGGGTATGTTTATCTTATGCAACGAAAGTCTGAATCCTTTGAAAAGTTCAAAGAGTTTAAGGTTGAAGTTGAAAACGCATTAAATAGACGGATTAAAACACTTCGATCAGATCGAGATGGAAAGTTTTTAAACTCGACATTCCAGGACTATTTGACAGAACATGGAATCTTTTTCTAACTCTCAGCTTCGAGTACACCTCCGCAGAATGGTGTAGTGGAGAGGAGAAATAGGACCTTATTAGACATGGTTTGCTCGATGATGAGTTATGCTTCCTTACTAGACTCGTTTTGGGGTTTCGCAGTACAGACTGCAGTATATATACTCAACTGTGTTCCCTCCAAGAGTGTTGCAAGAACACCTCACCTTTGGAGTTGTGGAACGAGCATAAAGCTAGTTTACGTCACGTCCGCATTTGGGGTTGCCCTGCACATGTGCTTGAGGCTAATCCCAAGAAGTTGGAACCATGGTCGAGGTTATGCCTCTTTGTAGGCTACCCAAAAGGTACACGAGGTGGTTATTTTTATGATCCGACGGAAAATAGGGTGTTTGTTTCAACAGACGTTACTTTCCTGGAGGAGAATCATATAAGGGAGCATAGTCCACAAAACAAAGTCGTGTTGCGTGAGCTTTCCAATGAAACTACTGAAACTTCAACAAGAGTTGTTGAAGAGCTTGCTGCATCAGCACGAGTTGTTGATGGGAGTTCATCCAGTAGGTCAGTTCCACCTCACGAGTTGAGGGAACCTCGACATAGTGGGAGGGTTGTGAACCCACCCGTTCGCTATCTAGGTTTCACGAAAGTCCTTGCTATGATAGCAGATGGCGATGTTGAGGATCCGTTGTCTTATACGAAGGCAATGGAAGATGTTGACCGAGATGGCGACATTGGTGAACCTTGTGTTTACAAGAAGATCATCAACGCTTCAATAGTCTTCTTAGTGTTGTACGTAGATGATATCCTATTCATTGGGAATGATGTAGGTCTACTGACTGAAGTTAAGAACTAGCTAGCGACCCAATTCTAAATGAAAGATTTGGAAGAGGCCAGTTTGTTCTAGGTATACAGATCTTTCGGGATCGTAAGAACAAAGTGCTAACACTGTCTCAGGCATCGTACATTGACAAGTTGTTGCTCAAGTACTCGATGCAGGACTCCAGGAGGGGCCTACTTTCGTTTAGGCATGAAGTCTAAGGAAATGTGTCCTAAGACGCCTCAAGAGGTTGAGGAGATGAGACGGATCAGTCTAACCCAGGCCATTTTAATGTTGCTGACCTGTTTACGAAGGCTCTCACGGCTACAGTGTTTGAAGGTCACCTACGAAGCATAGGTCTACAGGATCGCCCGTGGCTGGACTAGGGCAAGTGGGAGATTTCCTTGTATTGGGCTTTTATGCCCTAGTTTATTGTTTTGTACTAAGTTTTTTGTACACCCCACTTCGCTTTAGGACAAGTGGGAGATTGTTGGGGTTGATGCCCTAAAGTCTCGTGTCCTGTAGTTTGTAAATAGTATATACGAACGCTTGTGTTGTTAATATATGATATTTACTTCACATCTTGTATTTTCAGTTACTTGTTTTATTTGCTTTACCACAAATCAATAAACATAAAATCCCTGGTTATCTGTATGTGACTCAAGCATGTATGTGGTGACATACAAGTGGATCATGTCTTGAGTGATAACCAAAATGGTTTGTAGTATATGGATATAGGAGGGAAATATTATCTGGTAACGCTATGGATGCAACCCGCTTTGTGGAATTGTCACAAGTGTTGTGACTTGTCGTAGATGGTTTGATCCTGATAATTTGTGTTGGAAACATACGAGCGGGGGCGTCCTATACAAAGAGTTTGTACAAGACCTGACCACGAAGTGTTAACGTCTCGTTATATAACACCGTTCATGACAGAGACTTCACTTCACTAGGATGACCATAGGTAACATGACCTAAATCCTGAGTGAGTTGGGAACTCCTGCCATTGAGGGTGGTTCTTTAATTTGTGTGAGTGCAAGTGGCCAAGTCGCCGATTCAAACCTACCATTTTGGGGATTCGTCTGATTTGTGAGCTAGGAACTCAGCTACACAAGATGGAATTCACTCCTTCCCCGAGGCAAGGGTAAGTAATAGATAGCTCCCTTAATGGCTGATTCCGAGGCTTGAACGATATGGCACCACACACCTTCTCTTGGCCTGAGAGGTGTTCACACATAGTTGGACTATGTTGTATTGTACATTAGAGGAATCAGTGGTAATTAAGGAGTGAGATGTAACTACAGGAGCATAACGATAATTTGGCCCAGCAGTACTTATGAACATCTGTGAAGGGTCATCGTACTCATGATTGGTTATATCCGATGGACACAGAAATATATCTGTGGTAAGAAGAGTTCAACTGTTGGTCTTTAGTGGAATGCCTGATAGTTAACGGATGGTGGATCTTGTGGCTAAAGAGTTTAGTCAGCGATTCACGTACCGTTGGAGCTTCGAGCCATAGGTCCATTAGGTCCCCTAGGTAGCTTGGATAAAGTCGAGAACCAATATTTAGGTTAATTTAAAATGTTCAAATTGACAAGAGGAAGTTCAATTATATATGATATAATTAGACTAGTTAATTATATATGATATAATTGGTAAATGTATGAGATACATTATTTTGGAGGAAATTAGATATAAATATGATTTATATCAAATAGAAGAGAAAATACTATAGTAGATATGTAATATCAAACTATAGGATATAAATATAATATGATTATATTAATTAATTAATTAATTAATTGGTTAATTATAATATAATTATGCCAAATTTTCACGTTCGGATGTGGGTTAGTGGGGAGCGTCATTTAATGTAACCGATGAATTAAAATGAAAAAGGTTTTTCATTTTGATCGCCCGTCGTTCAATCGCCCAAAGAAAAAAAAGTGAGCACACTGGTGTTGATCAAAACGATCGCTTAATAATTTCGAGAGACTATGCGATAGCTCTTCTCCACCTGAACGATCATCCATCTCGCGCTAAACGATCGCACACTATTTCCTACACGATCGGATAACTTCTCTAAACGATTGTATAGTGTGCCGGTTTTACTAAACGATCGTGTACCTTTTCCTAAACGATCGTTCAGTAAATACTACACGATCGTGTAGCTCCTCCTAAACGATAAGCACTTCTGCTAGGCGATAGCGTCGTGTTCCCTCCCACTTGCTTATTGCCTACACGATTCGTGTTTACTCCTTCCTCTACCAAATTCACCAAAGCCCACCCTTTGGGTTTTCACTTCGAAAATACTCGAGGCTCTTTAGTGGTGGTGTCGTCCCTGTTGCGGTCGTGAGTTCGCGTTGTTCGTGCTGTTGCAGTCGACTTTTTCGTCGGGCGTTGGTAGATCGCGTGGAGGGTTTTCTCTGCGTTGGAGTTCCGAAGATTGAAGATTGTCTTCAACTGGTATGGAACTCTTTCCCTTTGTTAATTTGTTGTTTGTAGCATGCCGTTAATTATGTTTTGTTTGCATAACTGTATGTGTTGAATGTATATTATTGTATTTTGGTCGCGGTGAGATCGGAGCGATCCAAATGCACTCATGGAACCCTGGAAAGAGATCCTTCAAGCTTTTCACGTACTGTTGGAGCTTCGCGCCATAGGTCCATAAGGTCCCCTTGGAAGCTTGGATACAAGTTGAGAGTCAGTTTTTGGGTCAGTTTGAAATGTTCAAATTAACAAGAGGGAGTTCGATTATATATGATATAATTGAAGGAGTTAATTAAATATGATATAATTAAATTTATATATGAGATACATTAATTTGGAGGAAATTGGATATAAATATGATTTATATCTAATGGAGGAAAATATTATAATTAATATATGATATTAATTTATATGTTATAAATATGATGAGATCACATTCATTGGATGGTTATAAAGGAAATGGGATGGCGTCTCTTATGTTCTAATAACAGATGAGTGTATTGAAAGATCACTATGAGATGCATAAATAGTTGACGGTGTGTTAAGCATGAGATGCGCGGACATTGTGAAAAAGAGAGTGACATCGCTTAAAAAATCAGTGCCTATACGATAGTGCTTGCATGATTGCTTACATATACGATATTGCTAAGCAATCGCTTACCGATTATACATTCGTGCACTATTTACTAAACGATCGTTTACCTTTTCCTAAGTGATCGTTTAGCTCCAGATATTTACTAAACAATCATATAGACAATCGCTTAGTTTTTTCAACACGATCATTTAGACGATCGCTTACCCTTTCCTACACAATCGTTTAGACAATCGTTTACTTTTTCCTACACGATCGTATACGTCACCTAAACGATCAAGCATCTTGTCTATGCGATAGACGACCTCATCTCCCACTTGTTTGAGCATTGTGTACTATCTCTATTCCTCCTTCCCTCTACCAAATCCAAACAAAGCCCACACTTTGGATTCTCACTCCAAAAATATTGAGGGCTCTGAATGGTGGTGTCATCTTCGTTTCCTTCTATTCGAGTGGTGATTGTTTGAGGTAGACGGTTGGGTTTTAGCCCGCTGTGAAGAAGAAATCTTCAATTGGTATGATCTCTTTAGCATTATGAATGTGATAACGGGCAGAAATGAACGTTATCATAGTGCTAAGTTATTAAACAATGTTGGATTGCATTGATGAAATATGATAAATTGCGTCCATTAAGCATAAAATCTATAATATTGCGGTCGCGTGTGTCAGCGCATTGGAACTATTGATTTTTGTATTTTTTGTGCAGAATATGCGTTAACGCATTGCAGAGATTGCGATCATAGAAATTCATCGGTCGAGCGCAACTTCACCGCAAGACTTTGCATTGATTGCGCTCGCAAATATTCACCCAAGAAGAATCATCGCAACATGGTGGACGCCTCCAGACGAAAGGACAATTAAGATCGATGGGACAGAAAGCTAACAGCAGTTGGATCCAAATTAAGTTGATAGCAGATGACGGTCACAAAGTACATCCAGCTTTATCGGTGACAATTATCCGGCGCATCAGTCAGGAATTAAAGTTGTCCCATCTGTACAACCAGGAAATAGTAGCCGCCTTTCACCTTTTGATGCCCTATAAATACCAAGTGAATTCTTCAGAGAAGGGGTTAAGCAGTTGATTAGTTCACCATTTTTAGTTCACACCTCTATCCATCGTTTTCTTTCACCTTTTTAAGGCGGGCGCGAGGAAGAAGTTGTGTCAGTAGATCGTTCCGGCAAACTTGGGAGAGCACCGGAAGCTACTAAGACGGAGAGAGGGCCGACTCCTGCGGAAGCGAGAATATCTTTAGTTCAGAATAGAGATTCCAGTGTAAAAAGCCTCGGTCAGCAAGGAATTGCTACCAAGCTCTCTACCTTAACTTCCATTAGCATTTTATACTTAACTTATATATAAGAATGGAATTTCTTTCTATATACCTGTTCACTCTTTGTGATTCACGCATGAGTAGCTAAATTAGTTGAATGGGTTGAGACGCATTTAGCTAGCACAACAAGGGAATCTTCATTCTTTGTGATTATCTTATTTATGTATGCTTCATTTGTCTATTAGAGATACCCGGGAGGGTTGTCTAAGGGCAGGATCTAGACTTGGGAAGGTCAGGTCAGAATCTAGATTTGGAAGAATCAGATTAGAATGCATAAACGAGAGATAGGCGCTTAGGGATGAGCACTATTTATTATCAACGCATCGCATGCATCTTAGCGATAAGATATGATTGTATGCGGTCATCTTGTTTTCTTGCATTTTGCATCAACGCATAGGACAAGAGTAGAGACTTAGGAATAAGCTCTTTGGACATTTCACATGCAACACTTGCATCCTAGATTTAGGAGCAATGCATTTACATTGGAAAATGACATGCTGTGCATGGTAGTAACATGGTCACATAGTCTAATGCATTCCCAAGTAACGCTAGCTAAAGAACTTTTCAACCCGTTCATCGCATACTCATTGCATCTATCAACGCAATTTTATTTCTCAAATATGCCGCATTTATTTTATTTCTTTTTATCAACACAACAACAAACCAACCACCTTATTTATTTACCTGGTTACCACAAAGTTTTCATAAGAAAATTATCAAACCAAACTATTTTCACAAGTCCCTGTGATCGACTCTAGACTTACCAGGAAACTCAGGGGAATTTACACTTGAATTCCTCTGGGGAAACTTGAGTGCATAATGCAAACCCATCAATGCATTTCATCCATATTTCCATTCAATAAAATAATGCATCAAGTTTTTGGCGTCGTTGCCGGGGACTTCGGCAAAATAGTTCATTAACGGTAGTTTTTTTTATTTCTTTGCAAGACTCTCAATCTTTGGCGAATTACGACCCGAAGATTGAGAGGAATTTTAGGAGGAGACTGAGGAACCGCCAACAGCAACTACAATCCGATAAAGAAGAGATGGCAGAGCAGCCTAGGAATGAAGCACCAAACAACAACAATGTCATTGCAAATCCAATTCTGTTGGCCAACGATCGCAATAGGCCCATTAGGGACTATGCATCGCCAAATCTCTATGATTTCTCTCCGAGAATCATGAGGCCTGCCTTAGACGAAAGTAGATTTAAAATGAAACCGGTGATGCTGCAGATGATCTAGGCTACAGGTCAATTTGGAGGAAGGCGTGGTGAGGATCCGCACACCCACCTTCGAAGTTTTATTGAAATCTGCAATACTTTTGTGTTTCCAAACATCTCCGCTGAGGAGGTTTGACTAACGCTGTTTCCATTTTCTTTCTTTGATCAGGCTAGAAAATGGGCATACTCACTTAAACCAGGAGAGATCACTTCTTGGGAGCAGGTGGTGGAGAAGTTTATGAAGAAGTATTTCCCACCTACAGAGAATGCGAGACGAAGAAAGCTTATTACTAATTTTGAACAAGACATGGACGAATCGCTCAACAATGCTTGGACGAGGTTTAAAAGGTTGGTCCGAGATTGTCCGCATAATGGGCTGCCAGACTGTCTTCAGATGAAAATTTTCTACCACGGTTTGAATCCTGCTTCACAGACCGCTACCAATGCGGCAGCATCTGGTGGTCTGCTTGACAAGACTTATGATGAGGCGAAGAATATCCTGAATCGCATCTTCAAGAATCATGAAGACTGGAGGGAGAATGACCAGAGATTAAGACTCAAAGATTCTGACGCAAATAACGGTGCTATTGTTTCATTGTAGAACCAAATGACCGCAATGATGAATTTGATTCAAGGAATGATGATCAGCAGCCCAACACTGCAAGGTGGGAAAATCAACGCAACAAGTCAAAACACCGCAAGGTGTGCAACTTGCGGTGATGGGCATGCAATGGAGGATTGTCCACAAAACCCACAGTCTGTATATTTTGTAAAGAAAAACCCCTTTTCCAACACCTAGAACCCCAAGTGGAAAACCCACCTAAACTTTGCTTGGAAGAATCAACAACAAAATTTCCAATATGTTGCACAAGAAGAAGGGCCACCAGGGTTCTTTCAACACAGCAACGGTCAACAGAGCAACCAAGCAAGTAGCTCACAACAACCACCGCAATCTTCTTCCCTAGAAGGCCTATTGAAGCAATATATAAAGAAAAATGAGATGGTGCTTCAAAGTCAGGCTACGTCCATATGCAACCTTGAATTGCAAATGGGCTAGATTGTAAATGAGCTCAAAAGTAGACCGAAAGGGGCGTTGCCAAGTTCAACCGAGCATCCACGCAACCCAGGGGGTTCAGGTAAGAAGCAATGTCAGGTTGTGACATTGTGCAATGGAAAGACTATGGAGGGAGAAAGGAAGGAGCAAAATAGATCAACCTCCATCGCAGCTAAACCTGAGATTGCGGTCACGTAAGAAGAAAAAGAAAATGAAGCAGTAGAACCTAAGGTTGCATCAACCTCAAAGTAAAATGAAACGGGAACCGTGAAAGTCTAGTTACCACCTTTCCCTCAGAGGCTAAAGAAGAAGAAAAATGAAGAGGTATAGTATCAACGCTTCCTATCTATGTTAAAGCAATTACATGTTAACATTCCTTTCAGTGAAGAGATTGAGGAAATGCCTGCCTATTCCAAGTTTCTGAAGGACATGGTAACCAAGAAAAGAGGCGCTGGAAAATTTGCCACGGTGGCATTAACGCAAAGTTCCAAATCTATTATCCCACTGAAGATGAGCAATCCTGGGAGCTTCACTATTCCTTGCTCCATAGAAAGAGGACTCTATATTGGGCAAGCCTTATGTGACATGGGGGCCAGCATAAATTTGATGTTGCTGTCAATCTTTCGACAACTAAATGTGAGGCAACTTGTGCCCACATCCGTGACTCTCCAACTGGCCAACAGGTCTCTGGTTCATCTAGAGGGTAAGGTGAAGGACGTGCTGATCACGATTGATAAATTTATTTTGCCAGCTGACTTCATCATCCTGGATTATGAGGCCGATAAAGATGTGCCCATCATTTTGAGGCGACCTTTCCTATCAACAGGTCGTGCTTAAATTGATGTGCATAAGGGCAAGATCACTTTGAGCATAAACGAACAGAAGCTCAAATTTAATATAATTCGTGCCATGAAATTTCCTGATGAGGAAGACCTGCCAGATTCAGAAGATGACGTGAATTTGATTGAAGAAGAAAAGTCTGATGAAGAGTATGAAGAAGAGGATGCCGACACATCCGTAGCTGCCTGCAATGCGATCATAGCAAAAACAAACAAAGAAGAAGGATCGATCGCAACGCAAGAAGAAGAGCCAAAGGAAGAAAGAAAAATAAAGCAACCTTCTCTCGTAGAACCACCAACCCTTGAACTAAAAACCCTACCAACACACCTGAAGTACGCATTTCTGGGACAGAATGAGAAGCTGCCAGTGATAATTTCCTTCGTGCTCAATGCAGATCAAGAGAATGAGTTGATGAGCATTCTCAAAAAGCATGTGCGAGCAATCGGCTGGACGCTCGCTGATATCAGAGCAATTAGCCCCGCGTACTACATGCATCACATTCGTCTTGAGGACGACCACAAAGCAACCATTGAGAAAGAAAAAGGAATATCGAAAATTCGAGTGGCTGAACCTGAAGCAGCGACTTTCGAAGTAACAGAAAGAAAAGCAATGACTGGAGTGGGAGAGTGAGAGTCGAAAAGAGATCCTGCGATGAAAGAAGTCGTCGAAAAGGAGATTATCAAGTGGCTGGATGCGGACATTATCTATCCCATTGCAGATAGCACGTGGGTTAGCCCCGTGCAGTGTGTGCTGAAGAAGAGCGGAATGACGGTAGTACCCAATGAAAACAATGAATTAATACGGCAGAGGACCTGGACTACCGCAAATTGAATGCGGCCACAAAGAAGGATCACTTCCCTCTGCCATTCATCGATCAAATGCTGGATAGATTGGCAGGGAATGATTTTTTACTGTTTCTTGGATGGATACGCTGGGTACAACCAGATCATGATAGCTTATGAAGACCAAGACAAGACCACATTCACCTATCCATATGGGACACTCGCTTTCTGTCGCATGTTATTCGGCCTCTGCAATGCGCCAAGCACGTTCCAGAGGTGCATGATGGAATCTTTTCAGATTTTCTCGAGGACTCAGTAAAAACATTTATGGATGACTTCTCCGTTTATGGGAACACTTATGAAGTCTGCCTGGCCAATTTGGATAAAATTCTGAAAAGATGTGAAGAGACGAACTTAGTGCTTAACTGGGAAAAATGTTACTTCATGGTGACAGAAGGTATAGTGTTAGGGGCACAAGGTCTCTAGAGAAGGGTTGAAGGTGGGCAAAGCAAAGATTGACGCAATTGAAAAGCTTCCACCTCTAACCAACGTGAAGGCAGTACGAAGTTTCCTGGGGCATGCCGGATTCTACAGACGATTCGTTAAAGACTTTTCTAAGATAGAAAGACCATTGAGTGCGTTACTAGAGGTAGACAGAAAGTTTGAATTTGACAACAATTGCCTCAACGCATTTCGAATTTTAAAGGATGCACTGATTACTGCACCCATCTTAATTGCACTAGATTGGACACTGTCGTTCGAAATCATGTGCGACGCAAGCGGGTATGGATGGGAGCTGCATTAGCGATTTTGCACCCGATCGCATATGCGAGTAAAACCCTGAACCCTGCTCAACTTAATTACACCACCACTGAAAAAGAGCTCCCGATTGTGATTTTTGCGTTGGAAAAATTTCAGGCATACTTGTTGAGAACCAAGGTACTCATTCATACTAATCACTCGGCAATCATATATTTGATGACAAAGAAGGACGCAAAGCCAAGATTGATCAGATGGGTTCTCCTCCTTCAAGAATTTGATATCGAGATAATTGATCGAAAGAGGACAGAGAATCAAGTTGCGGATCACTTGTCCAGACTAGAGAATCCTAAGGTTGACCGCAATGAATTTGAAGTGAGTGCCATGTTCCCGAACGAGCAGTTGTTTCGCATAGAAGAACTGCCATGGTATACGGACATCATTAACTATTTGGTCTGTGAACAATTTCTTGAAGATTACACCTACCATCAATGGAAGAAGCTCAAGAATGAATGTAGACACTACTATTGGGATGAGTGGAATCTGTATAAAATAGGTGCAGACCAAATCATTCGATTATGCGTACCGGATGCTGCTCAACAATGCATATTGTCACAGTGCCACGATTCACCTTATGGAGGGCACTTTGGAGGACAACGTACTGCAGCCAAGGCTTTACAAAGTAGATTCTTTTGACCTTCATTATTCAAGGATGCTGCTGACTACGCAATGAAATGTGATCGGTGTCAACACACTGGCAACATTTCATGGAAGAACGCAATGCCGATGAATACTATCTTGGAGCTGGAACTATTCGACGTATGGGGGATTGATTTCATAGGACCATTCCCTCCTTCAAACGGTAAATACTATATTTTATTAGCCATTGACTATGTCTCCAAGTGGGTAGAGGCAATTGCATGCGCCGCAAGTGATGCGGTAGTAGTCTCCCAGTTCCTGAAGAAAAATATTTTCACGCATTTTGGCACTCCCGTGCCATCATAAGTGATGAAGGATCACATTTTGTCAACCATAGTATTAAGGAGCTGCTGCGCAAGTACAACATCCTCCACAAAGTGGCCACCGCATACCATCTGCAAAAAAAAGGCCAAGCTGAAGTGTCCAATTGGAAAATTAAATCGATACTTGAGAAGATAGTCAAACCTTCGCAAAAGGATTGGGCAATGAAGCTTGATGATGCGTTATGGGCATACAAGACCACATTTAAAACACCTACAGGCATGTCCCCCTATGCGTTGGTATTTGGCAAGGCGTGTCATTTTCCTTTGGAGCTGGAGTATAAGGCATTGTGGGCGGTCAAGAAACTGAATTTTGATTTGGAGAAGGTAGGGGAAGCGCAGAAATTGCAACGGTCGAGCTAGAAGAATGGAGGAACAACGCATATGAAAATGCAAAGATTTATAAAGAGTGCACCAAGCACTGGCATGATTATCGCATATGCGGTAAGATCCTCCAAGTCGGGCAAAAAATCTTACTCTTCAATCCGAGATTGCGGCTCTTCCCGGGAAAATTAAAATCGCACTGGTCTGGTCCTTTCATCATCAAGGAAATATTTCCACATGGTGCGGTGGAACTAATCACTAAGGATGGTAGTCGAACATTTAAAGTTAATGGACAACGGATAAAGGCTTATTGCGGGGGAGATTTCTAGCCAGACAAGGCCTCCACAAAGTTGGAAAACCCGAACTACCCCTTACTCAACTCTTGAACATTTAACTTTTCGTCATTTTTCTATTATCAGTTTTTCATTTCTTGTTCTCTAAAAAAAAAAAAAATCTCTTGTTGTTTTGTTTAAAATCAGTTGACCCTCACTTTGTCTATTTACAATAATTAAGGCACAGGATTGGGGAGATATCACCAGAAGAAGTAAATGATCTCACTACGTCACTGCAATTCGTAGTAGCAAAGATCGTCGCAAGGATGGATGTGTCAATCCAATGCAGGCGACAACACAAATTTGGGGGTGTACTCTTCCTTATCTTTTTTCAAATTTTGCGCTATCGCATTGCATTTTTCTTTTCAAAGTTTTATCATCGCATCCTTTTTGATTACCGCAATCTATTAACAAGTAGAAAAATTTAGTAGTTTACTACATTTTGTTTCTTTGCCAAGTATGATTTCAATGATGAAAAATATGCTTCTATTTCTTTCGTATATATTAGAGTCAACTAAATCTTAAGATAGTCACCTCATAAAATATTTCTAGAAGTTAGGGGTTTGGTAGCTTTATTTCAAACTCTCTTTACAACGCATTCTAGAATATCGCATAACTTATTTTAATCTTTTGGCAATGGGGACATTGCCGCATTTTAAATTTGGGGGTGAGGTATTTACTTTCAACCTTGCTATGTTCTACAAAAAAAAAAAAAAAAAAAAATCTGAGAATAACAACTCCACTGTCAACGCAAAGGGGAAACCCATGTTGATAAGAGTTAAGTTGTGAAAGGCACTTACCCATAGTTGGATGTCCGCATGACACACGTGGGGGCAAGCTAAAACGAAAGTAAGTTACCAAGATCAGTGCATAAATCGATGACCGCAACTTCAATGCCAAATAGGTATGAGTTTAGTCTGAGAAAGAGTGCATTGCTCATAGTTGGATGTCCGCATGACACCCGTGGGGGCAAGCCAAAACAAAGGCAAGGCACTTGGATCAGCCCAAGGTCAGAAAAAAATGGCAATAAAGAAAATTTTCGTGCAAGGATTTTCGTGCAAGGATCAATTAAAGCTTAACTCAAAACTACTCAAGGAAAATCTATTCAACACTCAGAAATTTCCTTCTCTTCAACATAGGATTTAACTTTCACTTAGTTAATTTCCTTAACCACCTACTTAAGTAGGAAAAATGAAAATCCGGGTTTCACATAGCCCATGGGTTTGGGCTTGGTTGGTCCATGGGCATGCCCTTTGGGCCCAATTAATTGGATTTAGGCCTGATTTGACATTTCAACGGTCATGATAAAACCACGTGGCCTCACCGAAATTTGTCTTCAACTTCAATTTGGGATATATGTCAATTTTTAATTAGACCCATATTTAATGATTTAAAATTTCGTCATTAATTTAGTAAATGACGTGGCAACTTGTGATTGGTCTAAAATTTCTCAACTCAACATATAAATAACCCTTTAAATTATAATAACTATAGAAAATTAAAACCAACTCTGCACTCCAATAATGAAATAAGGGGATTAAAGAGATATCGAAGAAGTGAGAGAAAAAAAAATGAGATATATATAATATACTAACAGATGAACAATTTTTTAACTTTTTAAAATAAGGTTTAGAGTAGAGATGTCCAATTTTTCTACGGGGGTTTCTCGATTAGGTGGGGAAATGGGGGAGGGAGTGGGGGAAAAATGCTCGTGAGCTAAACGGGGACGGGGAATGCATTCCCCATCCTCGCCCCCCACCCCCACCCAGCTTCTACATATTTATTTAGTGTAGTTATCTAAGTTATATTATTATTATTGTATAAAAATTACATTTAAATTTCAAATTTGATTATTTATTGGGAAAGATAATGAATATGTTTAAAATGAATATTTAAATATTATATATGTGAATAATTTAATTTATATTTATTTATTTCTACTAAATAATGAATTAGTTCTTTTAGGTCAAAATTTGAGTAATTTATCTTTAAATTCAAATTGTATGTAAAACTAACCATAATGAACAATTTAATGATAAAGTTAATTATTTAATTAAAATTTGCTCACATTAGTGATTTTAATTAATTGACTTTTTACAAAAAAAAAAATAACGGGCAAAAATTCTTCACGGAGAACTCGATCTTCGCGAATTCTCCACACGAAATCTCCGTCCTGATCTCATGAAGAATTTTACAGGGATGAGGAACGAAATGAGGAGCAGGATGGGATGGGGAATGATATCTCCGATCCCACACTGCTCCATGGACATCTTTATTCTAGAGTTTTAATATAATATTTTGAAAGTTAGCCAGAATTTTCAAAACTAAATTTTAATGGTTTCTATAGGTATATTAATGACATGAATATTTTTTTAAAATTTTATTTAAAATTTAAAGGTATTGATGAAACTAAAATAAAAGACTAACGGTAAGAATCGTCGAACTTTTATCAACGATTAAAATTTCTATAGGCCATTATTTCCAATATTAACGATTAACCTAATAAAAGAAATTCATTTGGGTTTTTTCCGGTATCGGAACAAAAATCAGTGTTCTTCTTCACGTTCTCCGGTATCGAAAGAAACATCCACTCTCTGAAGCCGGACCTAATTTCATCATCAGCCTTACCCTTCATTGATTCATTCTTCTTCTCTTCAATGGCCACCTCTCAACATCCACCACTTTGGAGATTCTGGGTAAGTTTTCTTTTAGTTCATTTTTTTCTTTCTCTAGCAATTTTCTCATCGTAAACTTCCTCCCAGTTCGAGGATCAGAAGGTTTTTCAATCTGGAATGGCCCTCCATTCATCGACAACCAGCCCACCCCCAACAAACTCGAGAAGGTTGCTTGCACGAGTACAAAATTCAGTGAAGATGGATCCATATTGCTGGTTACGAAATCTGAAACTGTAACCATTTACGAATGCCGCCATTTCAGAGATATTAAGTCTTTTGAAGTACCCAATTTGCTTGCGGCTGGCTTGTCACCATCTGGGACTTACTCCAGACCTTTCAGAAATCTTCAACGCCTCAAGAAAGGAATGTTGTTCTCTGGAAGGTTGCCACTGGTGATTTTGTGTACTCTCAATTTCAGAAGAATATGACCAAAGTGTCATGGTGAGTGGTGTCTTCTCTTTATGATTATTTATTTTGGCATATTGATAACATCATAGGCTTAGTCTTCCTCGTTTGCAGCTTATAATGTATTAGAGAAATGGTTTTTTATCTAATGTTTAGATTCCTTAGTGAGTCATTGAACTTGTGTTCCCTGGTGGCTCTGTTTGGCTTATTTATAACTTTAGACACTCTTCATCCTCCAGGCCTGCAATTCGATTCAGCTCTGATGAAACCGTTTTGACTTGACGTTGACTTGACGTTCCTCAGTAGGCAATTTGGATGCCCTACGTCATGTGTTAAAAGCCATACAGTAGGAGCTAGGGAGCTACAACTGGGTACCCTGGCTTGACATTATTTTTCCTATTGGACTAGGCGTTCCTCAATAGGCAGTGGCCTTGGAGTTTTTTTTTTTTAAAACTACTGGAGTCGGCTATTGTAGCACTGAAGTCTCTTATATGAAAGTTTTTTTTTTTGTTATTTCCTCCTTTAAATTTATGCTTCTCCTATTTGCTTATCTCTCATTGGACTCATGTACATGCACATATATATATATATATATATTTTTTTTTTTTATCACGTGACTGAACTTAAATTCTTTTAAGCTGCCTACGTACCCTTTATAATGATAGGGATCAAGTCATAACGTAGTTCGTACAAAGGTTTTTATTTTTTATTTTTTTTATGCGCGACTGAACTTAAATTTCTTTAAGTTGCCTACGTACCCTTTATAATGACAGGGATCAAGTCGTCATGCTTCACCTCATACTGGCATAAGAGTTGATTGATTATCAACTTTGAGTCACCGAAGATTTCTATACAAGCTACTCCAATCTCTAAGGCCATTTGGAAACCAATTATCAAGGCTTGGTATTCAGCAACGTTGTTTGAGCATAACTCGGCAAGTGCGAAGCTATAAGGCAGCATGTGCTTTTCTGGCGAAATGAGGACGATACCTACCCCTATACCACTATTTCGTGCCGCACCGTCAAAGAACATGACCCACAACCCTGAGGTTTCTGTGAAGAGAACTTCGTCATCGGGCAAGTCTTCACTTAACTCCCAATCCAATGGAACTGGGTGATCTGCCAGGAAGTCAGCCAATGTCTGCCCTTTAACTACCCTTTGCGGTACATAAATAATATCAGGCTGTTGAAGCATGATTGCCCACTTGGCTAAACATCCCGAGATGATCGACCTAGACAGGACGTACTTGATGGGATCGGCTTTCGCAATTAAGTGGACTGTGAAGGCCTGCATGTAGTGCCTCAACTTATCTATGGCGAATAAGAGTGCAAGGTACGTCTTCTCTTGTAACGACCCAACCCCTAGGACTTAAGTTAGGCCGTTACTAAATACATGCATGCATGAAACTCAAAACTACACTCGGTTATGACGAAATAAATGCTAATTAAATAAAGTAAGTTCAAAAGACTTTCATTAGATTCAAATACTAAAACAATAGTAGGGTACCCATAAATCATAAAGGATAGTAAATGAGTTTGAAAAACGATTCTTAAAGTAAGTTTTAAACATCAAAACTAAAAGTTAAGAGAAACATAAAAAGAACTCTAAATTTCATGATGCGAAAGCATAAAAACTAGTCCCAGTGGCTCGATCACGAATTCCGCTTGTCCATCGCCAGTGCATCTCTACCCTTATCTGAAACAACAACATGAGAAAGAATGAGTACAAAATACTCAGTAAGTAACCTAACTACTAGGGTCAGGCTGGACATCTATGTCCTCTAGATACCCACCTCTTGTGAAACATATAAACTGCTCTAATCCTCATGGGACACATATGCACATGAAACAAGAAGAAGACTGAGTCCTATCCTACTGTAGTTAAGTATGCCCACTACCTCTGGTGAATCCCGAAGGAGACATAAACTGGTGAATCCCGAAGGAGACACAAACTGGTGAATTCCGAAGGAAACACAAACTGGTGAATCCCGAAGGAAACACAATCTGGTGAATCCCAAAGGAAACACAATCTGGTGAATCCCGAAGGAAACACAAACTGGTGAATCCCGAAGGAAACACAAACTGATGAATCCCGAAGGAAACACAAAATCTAATGGGCATCTAACTAATCAGTAAGGACATTTGCACAATCTCAACATCATAATCATCACTGTACGAATCTATGACATACATATAAACCTCAACATCATGGCTCTACAATATACACATATACCTCAACATCATGGTTCTACAACATACATGTGTACCTCAACATCATCAGATCAAATACAACCATATGGAAGCACATACCATCTTATACTAGCATTCAAGTGTCTATGTGCATAAATAAATAATTCAGATCTCATACCAGAACATATTTTGATCATATCATACTATCAGCCTATCATGCTAACATTCTGCCATAACGTACATTTATCATACTAGCATACATCTAATGCCTGGCCCGTGGGCAATTCCAATAGTAAAATTACTTACCTTGATATTAGGTCGAACCAAAAAGCAATTGAATCTTTGTGAAATTCTTGAATCCTTAATCAAGCCTAAACATAAACTAAGCTTTAAAATTAATAGTTAAGGCCAAATTCCAAACACCCAAATATTACAAAATATTTCCAGATAACCTTACCTAAGGTGTGGTCCAATTCGAATTCACCTTCCAAACCTCCAATTTTAAACCCAAATAATTAACAAACCAAACTCTTCTTCATCTTGAATGAAATTCTTGAATCAACCCCCTAATCATAATTTGAAATTAGGCTTACATGATTAAAGCTTGAATTAAATACATACTTCACTACCAATGTCTCAAATAAATTATCCATATGTAGCTTCGTTAAAAAAATCACTTCCAAATGACTTTACCAAAATTTCTCAACAACCAAAATTAATCCACAAGAGGGTAATCAAAGCATAAAAATTACCAAAACTCGCTAAAACAAACTCCAACTTCACTGAACACCTCAATACCTTCACAAACTTGAATCCAAAGTTGAAACACAATGGGTATCGACCAATTGATGCCAAAAGTAAATGAGTATTCAAGAATCAACCGAAAACAAACCCAAACGGCAGAAATCTTCCCAAATCGATAGATCCAGTGACGGTAAAAGCGAACAACGCTTGAGCAATGGTGGACGGAGATCATAAAGAAGAAACTGATGTGGCGACTTTGGGCGGTGTCGGACGGGCTCACGAACGTGAGGAAGAAAAGGGGGTGGGGTTTGACTTTTTATTTAAAAAGCAATAAAAAAAATAATAATAAAAAAAAAAACAAAAAAAGAAATAAATACAATTACATTTAATTCCTTTCCGTTTTATACTATAAAATTTCTTTCTGTTTCAAAAGAAAACTAATTCCTGCCATTAATTTCCAATTTGAATAATTTCACGCCAACAATTAAATTTTCGCACTTACACATGAAGTCCAAAATTCCAAAAATGCCCTCCAATTAATAACAATTACTGAAATTCCAAATAATAAAGTTACTGAAATTACATTATTACTAAAAAAAAGTGCAGGGTGTTACATTCTTCCCTCCTCAAAGAACTTTCGTCCTCGAAAGTTTATTCTTGAAAAAAAAACTCTAGGTGTTACATTCTTCTCTCCTCAAAGAACTTTCGTCTTCGAAAGTTCATTCTTGAAAAAGCTTCGGGTACTGGGCCTTCAACTCATCCTCTTGCTCTCAGGTAGCCTCTTTGAATTGGTGATTCTGTCATAGAACTTTCACAAAAGCAATTTCCCTGCGGCGCAACGTCTTTACCTCCACGAAAGTTCATTCTTGAAAAAGCTTCGAGAACTGGGCCTTCAAATCATCCTCTTGCTCTCAGGTAGCCTCTTTGAACTGGTGATTCTGTCATAGAACTTTCACAAAAGCAATTTCCCTACGGCGCAACGTCTTTACCTCTCTGGCGAGAAATTCTATAGGCTTCTCCTTGTAGCTCAAGTTTTCATTCAACTGCAATGGCTCAAAGTCCACTACATGGGACGGGTCTGTCATATACTTCCTTAGCATCGAAACATTGAAGACATTATGAACTGAAGACAATGTTGGGGGTAATGCCAAATGGTAAGCTACGGGGCCAAGTCATTCCAGGACCTCGAAAGGTCTAATGGATCTCAAACTCAACTTTCCCTTCCTGCCAAACCTCAGAATACCTTTCATGGGTGCCACTTTTAAGAACACTTTCACACCAGTCTCAAATTCAAGGTCCTTATGTCTTACATCGACATAGCTCTTCTATCTGCTCTGAGCGGGTTGCATACAAGCTCTGATCTTCTGTATTGCCTCATTCGTGGTCTGCACTAGCTCAGGACCTAGCAACTTCCTCTTACCAACCTCACCCCGACATACTGGAGGCTTGCAACTCTTTCCATATAGGGCCTCAAATGACAATGTGCCAATGGCAATCTGATAGCTATTATTATATGTGAATTCCATTAAATGTAGGTGAGAGTCCCAACTCCCTGAAAACTATAGTGCACAAGCGCACAACATATCTTCCAATATCTGGTCCAAACACTCTGTTTGACCATCAGTCTGTAAGCTAAAAGCTGTAATACATTCTGACTGGGTATCCAACACCTTATCGGAGACTCTTCCAAAAACTAGATGTAAAACGAGGGTCGTTGCTTGACATAGCTAAAACTAGCATCGAAGAGGTGTGACAACCCCTTCCATACATAACTATGAAACTTAAGATGCTGAAAACCCACAATACTTTAACACGTTCAAGCTGAGAACTATGAAAACTGTCGTGAGCTTAAGAAAGTCTTATCCACTAAAAACACACATTTGAACTTACCATTTTGTCACTAGGAAAACTTCATATGTGTATTGGAGAAACTGGTCATACTATATAATGCGCCATTTGAAGATACGTACCAGAAAAAATCTAGTCACCTGAAAACTGCTTCTATTCTAGAAGCGCCAACTGTGATGTCTTTCCTAGGGTCTACATGTCTAAGAATAACTTTGTCTAATTAAGTCTCACATTCATGAGAAACTCATCATGAGGCTCTATGCTGTCATGAGCTATCCTCATATTATTCTTTAGGCTTAAAACAATCACATATCATTACTTAGACCCTGCTGCGAACGAGTCCAGAATTCCCCCCGAAAATGAGGTTTTGAAGTTCCTGGATGCTAAAACATAAGTCAATTGATAACACATTTTCATAACCTCGTAATAACCATAATTGATCCTTGAAGTCATTTTTTTTTAACCATAAAACCTTCTTGATTCATAAGTCCTAGCTTGGATTACTCGTACTCCCTAAAGCTAGTTAACTCATTGCCCATGCAAGAGAATACATAGTATCTTGTAATGCTCCAAATCCACTTTTAGTGACTTCTTACTATTCACTCAACTTTATTGCCAAGTCAATCCCTTATACCAATGACTATATTAGAAGATCCAACTTACTTACTTTTGTGCATATGCCATTATTGTCTACCTCGAGTTGGATTATTTTCTTTTCTCAATCAAATTGATGGTCTTGCTAGTTTATGTTTCCAACACTTGCACACAAAGTCAAAATCCCTTAAATCTTACTAATGCCCTCAATGTTTTACATCTTAACTAATGAAGCCTCAACATACCATATCAATAGTCCTCGAACATCTACTGTTACTAGTAACTCCATTTAGTTTAACCCTTCTCGACCTCTTATTTTCGTAACAGATTCTTGTGTTAAAACAAAGTTCCATACCCAATCATCTATGTAAGCTATCTTTCCATCTAATACATATTGTCCCAAAGTCCCACATGATCATTATATATTTTTCTTTTACACCAAAACAAATACCTTGTAACCCCTCATATCCTGCCTCCAAACCATACTTAACTAGGAGTTTCGAACACATTGAATTTCTTTCTCTTTCCAAAAGAGTAAACTTTCTTGGATACTCTTCTCTCATTCACACTTATCTCTGATAAAACCACTAAATTCAAGACACCTCCCTTTTTTTTTCCACTTTCCATGTGGAACATAATCTCTTTACTAAATTATATTTTACTTAACTCCTCCATAAATCTTATCTCTCTCACTAAGAATTTCCATCTTGTAGAGTTCCTCTTTGCCAATTTTCATGCTTTTAAACTCCAAAAGACTTTTGTTTCTTCAAATCTGTCTAACTTGGATCTCCTCATCACAATAAGGTGTAGGGTTTAGTCTAGGTATACTAAAATAATCCTTCAACCTAAACAAATAACACCTTGCTTTAACCCCTTTAAGTCCAAGGTCATGTCCAACTATTTTAGCTTCCTTTAATGACATCTACATAGCTAGATATTCCAAAAGAATTCTTTATATCATTACACATACTTTACCTAGTTCATCAAGTCATAGTATTACCCAAATGATTATGACTTATGAATCCTTTCTAAAATTCTTCTTGAAATGTTGGGTTTTTAATACCTCAAAACCTTCAATAAATTTATAGACTCCTTTTCTTTTCCTCCTTATTCATAAAACAACTTTTAACCTTATACTTGAGTACTGGCCTGTGTATTTATACTACCACCGATTGCACTATCCAACACAAAAACATAACACTAGTCCTTGATCAATTCTTGTCTCAACAATTTTATTCATTGGCTTAAACATTTAAATACCTTCATTCCTAAATTGTCATAACTCTACATAGTTTCATCAACCTTTAACATTGCTGAACTGAGGTATATATTTGTTCGTTTCTAACATAATTTCCATGAGATTAACTAGTGCCAAGTGACCTCATAATTTACTCTATTTTATTTTTCTCTTTCTGTAGTATCGTACCTGATAATCCTCTTATAATAACTTCTAATGAGTCACTAACCTAGCATTAGAACTTAATTGGTGCATTTAAGCTAAACAAATATTTTAATGCACAATTATCATAAAACTTGTGATTGATAAGACATACCTGGCGATGACGAGGAATCTGTTCATGGGCCACAGGGACAATTTGGACTTACATAGTAAGTCAGTCTGCAGAACCCAAAACATGGGCTCTGATACCAACTGTAATGACCCGACCCCCTAGGACTTAAGTTAGGCCGTTACTAAATACATGCATGCATGGAACTCAAAATGACACTCGGTTATGGCGAAATAAATGCTAATTAAATAAGGTAAGTTCAAAAGACTTTCATTAAATTCAAATACTAAAACAATAGTAGGGTACCCATAAATCATAAAGGATAGTAAATGAGTCTGAAAAACGATTCTTAAAGTAAGTTTTAAACATCAAAACTAAAAGTTAAGAGAAACATAAAAAGAACTCTAAATTTCATGATGCGAAAGCATAAAAACTAGTCCTAGTGGCTCGATCACGAATTTCGCTTGTCCATCGCTAGTGCATCTCTACCCTTACCTGAAACAACAACATGAGAAAGAATGAGTATAAAATACTCAGTAAGTAACCCAACTACTAGGGTCAAGATGGACATTTATGTCCTCTAGATACCCACCTTTTGTGAAACATATAAACTGCTCTAATCCTCATAGGACACATATGCACATGAAACAAGAAGAAGACTGAGTCCTATCCTACTGTAGTTAAGTATGGCCACTAACTTTGGTGAATCCCAAAGGAGACACAAACTGGTGAATCCCGAAAGAAACATAAACTGGTGAATCCCGAAGGAGACACAAACTGGTAAATCCCGAAGGAAACAAAAGCTGGTGAATCCCGAAGGAAAAACAATCTGGTGAATCCCGAAGGAGACACAAACTGGTGAATCCCGAAGGAAACACAAACTGGTGAATCCCGAAGGAAACACAAACTGGTGAATCCCAAAGGAGAATCCCGAAGGAAACACAAAATCTAATGGGCATCTAACTAATCAGTAAGCACATTTCACAATCTCAACATCATAATCATCACTATACGAATCTATGACATACATATAAACCTCAACATCATGGCTCTACAACATACACATATACCTCAACATCATGGTTCTACAACATACATGTGTACCTCAACATCATCAGATCAAATACAACCATATAGAAGCACATACCATCTCATACTAGCTTCAAGTGTCTATGTGCATAAATAAATAATACAGATCTCGTACTAGAACATACTTTGATCATATCATACTATCAGTCTATCATGCTAACATTCTTCCATAACGTACATTTATCATGCTAGCATACATCTAATGCCTGGCCCATGGGTAGTTCCAATAGTAAAATTACTTACCTTGATATTAAGTCGAACCAAAAAGTAATTGAATCTTTGTGAAATTGTTGAATCCTTAATCAAGCCTATACATAAACCAAGCTTTAAAATTAATAGTTAAGACCAAATTCCAAACACCCAAATATTACAAAATATTTCCAGATAACCTTACTTAAGGTGTGGTCCAATTCGAATCCACCTTCCAAACCTCCAATTTTAAACCCAAATAATTAACAAACCAAACTCTTCTTCATCTTGAATGAAATTCTTGAATCAACCCCCTAATCATAATTTGAAATTAGGCTTACATGATTAAAGCTTGAATCAAATACATACTTCACTACCAATGTCTCAAATAAATTATCCATATGTAGCTTCGTCAAAAAAATCACTTCCAAATGACTTTACCAAAATTTCTCAACAACCAAAATTAATCCACAAGAGGGTAATCAAAGCATAAAACTTACCAAAACTCGCTAAAACAAACTCCAACTTCACTGAACAACACCTCAATACCTTCACAAACTTGAATCCAAAGTTGAAACACAATGGGTATCGACCAATTGATGCCAAAAGTAAATGAGTATTCAATAATCAACCGAAAACAAACCCAAACGATAGAAATCTTACCCAAATCGATAGATCCAATGACGGCAAAAGCGAACGACACTTGAGCAATGGTGGACGGAGTTCATGAAGAAGAAACTGACGCGGCGGCTTTGGGCAGTGTCGAACGGGCTCACGAACGTGAGGAAGAAAAGGGGGGTGGGGTTTGACTTTTTATTAAAAAAACAACAACAACAATAATAACAACAATAATAATAATAAAACAAAAAAAGAAATAAATACAATTACATTTAATTCCTTTCCGTTTCAAAAGAAAATTAATTCCTGCCATTAATTTCTAATTTGAATAATTTCACGCCAACAATTAAATTCCCGCACTTACACTTGAAGTCCAAAATAACAAAAATGCCCTCCAATTAGTAACAATTACTGAAATTCCAAATAATAAAGTTACTGAAATTACATTATTACTAAAAAAATGTGCAGGGTGTTACATCTTTATAAGGGAATAATTGCTCTCAGCTCCATTCAGGGTCCTAATCAAGTAATAGAGAGCATGTTCCTTTCCCTTTTCTATTTCTTGTGCCAATAGTGCCCTCAGTGATCTCTCTTGCACTGCAATGTACAGTATCAACGGCTTGCCGGCTACTGGGGCTCTTAAGACAGGAGGGCTAATCTGGTACCTCTTTATGCTGTCGAAAGCATTCTAGCAGGCCTCATCCCATTCGAATTTCTCTCCTTTTCTCATCAGTCTTTGAAAAGGTTGACACCGCCCTGCCAGGTTAGAAATAAACCTCCAGATGTAGGCTAGACATCCCTGCAAACTTCTCAACTCATGTAGATTCCTTGGCCTTAGCATCTTCTGGATGGCATCGATCTTGGATTGGTCTATCTCTATCCCTCGATGTCTCATAACGAAGCCCAGAAACTTTCCTGAAGTTACGCCGAACGTGCATTTGAGGGGGGTTCATCATTAACTGGTACTTTCGCAGGCGATCAAACATGGTTCTTAGATCTTTCAAATGGTCCTGTCGTCGCTTGATCTTGACCACAAGGTCATCCACATAGCACTCCACGTGTTTGTGCAACATATCATCAAACACCTTCTGCATGGCTCGTTGATAAGTAACACCAACCTTCTTCAACTTGAAGGGCATTACCTTGTAACAATATATCCCTTTTGGGGTTCGAAATGCCATCATTTCCTCGTCTGCGAGGGCCATTCATATCTGGTTATACCTGGAAGATCCGTCCATGAAGGATAAGGCCTCATGTCTCGTTGTCACATCGACCATGATCTCTGTGATGGGCTATGAAAAATCATCTTTTGGGCATTCTTTTTTCTAACCGAGACAATGTTGGCTATCCATGTTGGATATTTAACTTCGTGAATGAACCTGACCTCAATCAGCTTATTGACCTCAACTTCAATCTGGGGGATAAATTCTAGCCGAAAGCGTCGTTGAGCCTGCTTAATGGGTCGACACTCCTATCTGATCGCAAGATGGTGGACTGCTACTTTTGGATCTAGTCCCGACATCTCTTTGTATGACCAAGCGAAAACATCCCTGTATTCGGTGAGCAAACTCATGTATTCGTCCTTTTCCTCTTCCGAGAGGGACGCACTGATGAAAGTCGGACGCAACTCTTCTACAGTGCCCAGATTCACCTCTTTTAGCTCGTCCACCGTGGATTGACCACCATCCTCTAGACCTTGCGGAATGTCCTCCACTTCCTCTTCGGTCATACCCTCTTCGGATTCTTCGGTGATGGTGATGTGGTGGCACGAAGTTTCGCCTTCTTCCTACTCTAAATTTCCATTTTGAGGATTGGTGAAAACAATGTCGCGCCTCTTTACTTTGAGCATGGCCCTCACTTATGTTTAGAGTAACGAAGGTCTTCCTCTTCATGCATGAGGGGACGATACTACGGATTTCTCCATTGTAACGCACATTTTGTACTATGATGCAAGTCCATGCCATAAACTTGATGACATAGATTTCATGCAATGATATGTGATACTAATTCTAGATATGCATTATTAACGAATGTTCTTGTAGTATGTTATGCGTTGTCACAAGTTTCCTTGCGTTGAAACCAAGTATAATTTCACCGCAAGTTTCTTGGTGTGATCCGAGGTCGACCATAGGGACTGATTGAGGTTATTGCGTTATGTTTGTGATATATGCGACCAAAGGTTTTTCAATTTATAAAAGAGTTTTGTGTACAAGTAATTAAACATGCTATAAAGTAAAGTAAGGCGGTAAAAAATGCGATAATAGCATAAATTACGTTAAAGTAAATTGTGATAAAGTAAATCTAAGCTAAGATGATACAAGATACAGGTTTCATTATACAAGATACTGAAGTCAAGGCTGGCTGTGAAGATTATACAAAGATCGTGTAATGCGCTGACAAGTCTTATGTGCGAAGTAGAAAGAGAAAAGATAACTAATATAAACAGCGCAAGTTCCTTAATTGCGTTAAAGATAAAAGTACTGTTCTGCTTTTCCCTTGGCGTACACCTCTCGGTGATCGGCCGCGTTACCACATCTCTGTGGTGAAACAGGGACGAACGTAATGAACGCAAGGTTGCTTCCATCTCTGGAAGTACTACTCGCTTTAGTTAACGCATTCTTCTAACCTTCTCTCGACAGACATCTTCACTTCTGCTCTCACAGGTGAAGATATCGTCTAGCATGCCTTAGCTAAACACATTTATCTCTTTAGCACAGATTAATTTACTCGTTTAATCCATATTAATTACCAAGGTATTAAGAAAACTTCATGGAGAAAACGATTAATGGAGGAACAGAAATAGACAAAGAAGTGGGAATGGAAATGATTGAGACATTCAATAAAACTATTTAGCGTCTGATACATGATTTGTGAATGAAGAGATTAAGAAGATGAAATACAATTGATGAAATAGAGTTAGAAACAAATACAAATAAGCGCCAACGTCTTGGCACCAATCTGGATGGAGATTTGCTTGCCGACGTGGATGGAGTGAACGGATTGATGTGCTTCCCTATCAGGCCTACTCAACTGGTAGCAGGGATCTAAGCACAGAGCTTCACGGAGTAGATCTGGCAGATTCGCACTGAGACTCACCTCTCGGCCTTGTCTCTTCTCTTCCCGGATTTCTTCCGATCAGTACTCAGCTCAGCCTTTCTCTCAATAATCTAGCATTAATTAGACCTCGTATCAATTATACTCATATCAAGTATATCTTCTCTGAATTCTATGGAGGTATTTATAGGTGAAAAACTTTGACTCTTGGCTTGTGGACCCCACTTCTTGTTATGGAAATTCCGAAGATGGAGGAATAAATATTATTTCTGTTATGCAATCAGACCGTCAAATATGCACAACGGTTAGTTGTACACGTGTCACAATCCTCCGCATTTTTCACTCAGCTGCATCTTTCGATCAGTCGCTCACATGCGGTGTTGTTTTTATTACCGCATGCGGTTGAAATTCAGCTCTGGATCGACTGTCGTATTGCGCCGTCATTACGTTAATCATCTCTTCACTATGGTTTGACAGGCTCAATGTGACAGAGATGCGTTGTTCAGTTTCTCGTTGAGCCTTAATCGCAAGGGGTGACTTGGTTTCCTGTAAAACAGAGTAAAAATATCCTCTTCTACCATCTTGACGATGTTAGTCGGTGTAATTGCGATAATTCATAATTATTGTATTTTTGAGCTAATTTCCATACAATCGACGCATATTCCTTCTCTTTTGGCCGCAATATCTAGATAAGTCAGCATAAATAACTTGTATTTCTACAAGTTATCACACCCCCAAATTTAGATATATGTTTATCCTCAAGCATAGCTTCTATTAAGGCAATAAAGCTAAATTCCTCTCCTATATTTTTGCGTCGATTGGCTGCTCCGAATGTTACACTTAGGCACATTTCTTAACAACGTAATTTTCTTCTATCCTTGCTAATTCTGAACAAAGCCCTACTTTATTCTTCTATATAACAAAATTCTGCTCACGGGTGTCATGCGAACATCCAACTACAGTTGTGTGCCAATTTCAACTTTAACTCATGATATTCAAAGGAGTTGTCTCTTGCATTCTTTTATATATATATATATATATATATATATATATACATACTTTTTTTTCTCTTTCATATTGCGTTGTTCTTGGAAACCCACCTTCGTTTTGGCTTGCTCCTACAGGTGTCATACGAACATCCAACTACGAGTAGGCTCCTTTCACAACTAAACTCTTATCAGGTTGGGAACATTTTTGAAGTTTTCCCTTGCGCTGACATTGGAGTTTGGCATAATAATTTCTCTCTCTCTCTCTCTCTCTCTTAAATGGAAATGAATGCATTTTCTTGAAGATCACATATTCTTGATCTTATCTGCGCAGACCTTCCCCACCCCCAAATTTAAAGATGAGCAAGGTCCTCATTGCGTTGTTTAGATAGACTAGACAAACACTTAGAATAAAAATTTCAAAAAGAAGGTTTGATCAAAACTTTGAAAGATAAAAGGAAAAGTACTGCTAAACAAAGAATTAACTAAGTGTTAGTCAGAATTTACAAAGTATGGGAAATGTTTCTAAGTATAAACATATTATACATCATGGCAGCGCAATGAATAATGCAAAAGTAAAGGATTAAGAACATCGCAAATATTGTCAAAGGATGGTAAAGAGAAAGGCACAAGCAAAAAAAAGGAGTGAATATGTACTCATTTGTATTGAATACTAACAAAGTATACAAATAATTAAAAATTAATACAATACAAAAGTTGTTGCCTATACAAAGAATCAAAGAATTTCCTTAACTTAGAAAAATAATGAATTGAATAAAAGTATAGAATAGTCGCATAAAAAAAAATAGAATGTCAGGATTATTGCTAAGGAGCCGAAGGGTCTGGAGGAGGGTTTCGCGGCGATGCAAAAGAAGTCTCTTCAAAAAGCAAGTGTTGCCTGAGATGTGGGGGCACCAATGGACCATGAAGGTATGCTGTGAGAAAATTAAAGTATTCATGGTTGCGTTCCGCAAGTTGTCTTTGGTGGCAGTTGATTGTATGAGTGTTGCGATGTATGTTGATCAACGCCTTCCTTGATGTGGCAACACTGCGCTGAATACTATCTATCAACTTGCTCCATGACTACATCAAACCACTGGTCAAAGTAGGCTTGTTGTTGATTGAAGAGTTGCTGCTGTTGGAAGAGAAGTTGTTGTTGCTGGGTCAGAAGTGACCGTATTTTTACTAACTCAACAGCCAGGGAGGTTATGGAGGGTTTTTCCTACGATGTCTCGCCAGCATCATTTTGGGGTTGGGCAGAGGTGTCTTTGTCCAAATCGTGTGGGTCATCAACTTGCGACAGTGGAATGGAAGGTTGCGGTGATGAGGTTGAGGGTGAAGTTAGGGCTACTGGGTGAACAGTTGGAGAATTAGGAATGAGGAGAAGATTGGTAAAGTTCATGGAGTGGAGAAGAAGGTTGTGCAGGTGGGCTTGGAGGGCTTGGAGGGCAAATTACCAATGGCAAAGGGTCCAAAGGTTCTAGATCATGCGTTGTTGACTCTTGGACCTTTTCTTTTCCCTTGTCTTCTCTGCGTGGCCTCTTAAGCTTTGGTCCCTGTGGTGCATTGAGATCGATTGCGGGCCTCAGGGCAATGTGGGGAGTCTTTTAGGAGCAACCTTAAGATCTTTATGTTGATGAGGCCGTGGACTTCAGGCATAGGCTCTTCATCAACGCCTATGCCCATTGACAGGCACAAACTTGAAACAGTCCACGAAAAGAAGTACTGTCCTCGAATATGCCCCACCAGTGCTCTGAGCTGTCTTGCGATTAGCCGCCCTACGTCAATCGGTATGCCGCACGTAATACAATATGTGGCCATGACTTGATCCCTTGATACAGTCTTGTCATGTGTTGTTGGGATCAGCCGCTTCTTGACCAAGTAGACCCAAAGCCTTCCCTCCGGAAGCAAATACTTGGATGTCAGGGTGCAGATGCCCTTGAGTGAAACTGACCACTTCGTGTCCGGTTGCGTTAATACTCTCAGTGCGTCATCCATCTGCTACTCCGTGGGATCATCAATAATTTTATTCCTCGGTGCATCCGAGTTATCCTTCATTTGGTATATCTCATTGATGTCCCTTGTGCTGAAGGACACCATTTCTCCTTTGAAGGTCACCGCATCTCTGGTTCCGTGTAGATGCCCTCTGTAGAAGTCTCTAACTACCTACGGCACAATAATGGCTAGGCATTGGCAAAATGTGTCCCAGCCATGTTCCACAATCACACTTGTGATGAGGTCAGGTAGTGGCGTTGGCGCAGGATAGAAGCCCATCTCTATCAGTATGTCATCATTCTCTTTTCTCTTGGATGGACGCTTCCTTGCCAACGCACGCTCGCTACTTTCTGCGATTGCTTTGCCCTTTTCTTTTGCCAATGCAAGGCGGGCTGCTTGCCTTTGCTTCTTCCCCTACCCTTTGCATTGTTCTTCCTTCTCGCGTTCCGCAAGTTCTTTACCCTTCTTCTTTTGCAAGTGCCGCCTATTAGCTTCGCACTTCTTCTCCTTCTCTTCTTCCAATCTCTTCTCCTCTTCTTCCTTTTTCTTTTTCTCTTCCTCTTCTTCTTCTCTTTCTTCTCTCTCGAACTCTTCTACAAACTGCTCGGAGGCCAGCAACAGACGCTTTTCCTTCTTGCGTTGCCTTATCGCTTCGAGCCTTACGAGCTCATTATTACTGCGCGTTTCCTCATCTTGCAACCTTCTTCTGCGATTTCCTTCTGCCATGATGAGTTTTGCGCGCTCCATTTTCTCCTGTTTCCCCTCCTCTTCTTTTCTCCTTCTTTCCTGTTCTTCTAATGCGATGATTAATCTTTGAGGGTCAACACATAATGTTACCAAACACCTCCGTATCATCACATCTCTTCTTCTCACTCTCAGTGAGACGGCAGAAGTTGGAACTGGTGTGCTCTCAGTGCTGTGCCCCCTCTTGAACTGAGGAGGTCTGACGGCTAAGGGGTTTCTCTAGGTTCTACCGGCGATTCTCAGGACAGTGTGGGGTTGGGCAGCAAGTCTGCGACTAGCAGCGAGGAATGCTACCTCTTGCATGGTGATTTGGTCAGAAGAAGGGGTTGAAGGTGAAGCAGAGTGTTAAGAAGCTTGGTCAGCCATGGATGATAAGCTAGAGAGGACTAGAAAAATTGCTAGGGTTTCTGGGAAGAAGAAAGCTTTGTATGCTGGGCGCTAGGGTTTTCAGTTTGCAAAATGAGGTAAAGAGTTCACAGATGGGGAAGGGTTTCTATTTATAGGTTGGGCCGTAGTGGGCCTAACGCGGTTTTCGTGGTGACAGGTCTCGAGACACGAAAAAGGCCCATCGCTCGAACTTCCCTCATTTATGAAATTTCAGAAAAACGTCCTTTCGTCTGCAGAATCATCATTGCTTTGGGATACGAAACGATTGGACTCCTGAAATGACAAAAAGAATTTTCTTTAATGTTTTATTCAACGCAAGGTAAAGATTAATGAAATGTGTTCACCAACGCAACTGCATCTTCGCAAAGGACGAGCAACAACGCATGCATCTCCATAACACACCCCTTAACTAAACACATTTCTGGAGGATCGGGTGCACGGTATTGCTACCAGCGCAACACTACCTCAACATAGTGCATTTAACCAAGGACGAGCAAAGCACATATACGCACGCAACACACCCATCGGTTTCAATGCATTTGAGTTGGATGACCGCAAAGCGTATCTTGCTTGGTTCAAGATGCGTCCATCATCGCCTTGCATACTAGATGTTGATTGTTTCATTTTATTTATTTCATTTTATTATTTTTTTCATCAACGCAAGTTGCTAATACTTGCGGCAATAAATTTCTTATTATTTCTCAATCATTCACTAATTAAGGATCAACGCATTAATTATAGAAAAGTTAAAATAATTAAAGGCGGTACATAAATAAATGCAAGGAAAATAAATGAAGAATTAAATTCATAAAGTCAAGAAACAAATTAAATGAAGAAGTAAAGACAAAATTCAGGAATTCAATAAGACAGGAATTTAAAGAAAGCATTAAACATAGATGTGAGATATGGACCGAAAGATGCATTTCTTTGAATGAGCGCAATCCATATCTCTGCAGGTGGTCCGACTTGCCTGCCCAATGTCCTAGGGACATTTCTTCTTTCCATTGGATCCCGGGGCTTCTGAGTTGCTGGGCAACGTTCCTGGTGCTCTATTTCTCAACTCAGATGCCAGCTGGCTCACTTGGATCTCTAAGTTTCGAATTGAAGATGCCTACGCTTGCATTACTGCGTCATTTTTGTCCATGTATTGTTTCAGCAGGACCTCCAATGAGCTTCCAGAGGTGTTTGAAGATGAGGGTTGTTGGTTATGTGATAGCCTTGGTTGCCCCTGGTTCGAGTTATGGTAAAAAGGAGGATTTCCTCGACTGCCACTCTGATGGTTGATTGGACCCCCTTGGTTAGGATTGCCTCCCCACCCGAAGTTAGGATGGCTCCTCCAGCTAGGATTGTAGGTGTTGCTAAAGGGGTTGTTTTGGATGGCATATACTTGCTGGAGATTGGATGGGCACATTTCTGCTACATGAGCCCCTCCACAATTAACGCAACTTATTGCTGCCACTTAAGCCAGTGCAGTAAGTTGCGTTGATTGTTGGTAGATGGCTCCTTGATTGATTTTCATCGATTGAAGGATCGAGGTCATCGCGGCCATCTGAGCGGCCAGTGTGGTCATTGTCTCCATAAGGACAATGGCAGTTTCGTTCTTTCTTCTTTCGGCGCCTCAGCCTCCATAGCCATCATCAATCCAGTCATCCATGTTCCACGATATGCAATCAAGGATGACTTTAGCCTCAGTATATGTTTTGTCCATAAAACCTCCTACCACGGAGGCGTCAATAACAGCCTGCGTCAATCTATTCAGGCCGTTATAAAAGGTCTCCATCAAAACGCAATCAGGTATCCCGATATGCGAGTAGTTTTTCACCAATCTTCTAAATCGCACCTAGGCGGTGCTCAGGGTTTCATTCTCCATTTGTTCAAAGTTCAGCACGTCCTTTCATCACCTTGCGTTGACGGTCGGCAGTCGCTCCACCAGTTGATCCCATGATGTGATCTCGTTCGACTCCAGTGAGTGAGCCCACCTCTTGACTTCGTCCCTCAAGGTGTAAAGGAATAGATATAGTCTAATACTCTCCAGGGTAACGCCAGGTAATGAGAAGTTGCCGCACATTTCGACAAAGCTGGTCAAGTGGGCATGCAGGTCTTCACCTTGCAGACCCCCAAATTGCCCTGCATTTTGGATCATTTGCAGCATGATCGGTTTTATTTCGAACCTTGCGTTCTTCTCAACAATAGGCCTCGAAATCCCAGGCGAAAAATCATACAGGTTGGGTGCCGCATAATTTCTCATGGGGATGTTGCGATCAGCAGCCAGGAACACAGGATCCTGCGCTGGCCGTACCGTCCCTTGATTTCCTACGGGTACCGCATTGTCGTTATTATCTGCCATACTTGCTGCTTTCTTTCGCCTTATCCGATTCTGACGTGCCCGTGCGTGAAAGGTACACTCGATCTCAGGGTCAGCTTCGAATTTTGGTTCAGCACCAGTACTCATAAACCGTCAAGTTGCTCTCCGTGTTGAACAGCCAGTACAACGAGATCTGTCCTGCAAATACCACAAACACACTCATACAATAAACCGTTAACCACTCCCCGGCAACGGCGCCATAAACTTGTAATGCAGATTTTGTACTATGATGCAAGTCCATGCCATAAACTTGATGACATAGATTTCATGCGATGATATGTGATACTACTTCTAGATATGCGTTATTAACGAATGTTATTGTAGTATGTTGTGCGTTGTCACAAGTTTCCTTGCATTGAAACCAAGTATAATTTTACCACACGTTTCTCGGTGTGATCCGAGGTCGAACAGAGGGACTGTTTGAGGTTATTGCATTATGTTTGTGATATATGTGACCAGGGGTTTTTCAATTTATAAAAGAGTTTTGTGTACAAGTAATTAAACATGTGATAAAGTAAAGTAAAGCGGTAAAAAATGCAATAATAACATAAATTGCGTTAAAGTAAATTGCGATAAAGTAAATCTAAGCTAAGGTGAATAAGATACAGGTTTCATGATACAAGATACTGAGGTCAAGGCTGGCTGTGAAGATTATACAAAGATCGTGTAATGCGATGACAAGTCTTATGTGCGAAGCAGAAAGAGAAAAGATAATTGATATAAATAGCACAAGTTCCTTAATTGCGTTAAAGATATAAGTACTATTCCGCTTTTCCCTTGGCGTACACCTCTCGGTGATTGGCCGCGTTCCCACATCTCTGTGGTGAAACAAAGACGAACATAATGAACGCAAGGTTGCTTCCATCTCTTGAAGTACTACTTGCTTTAGTTAACGCATTCTTCTAACCTTCTCTCGACAAACATCTTCACTTCTGCTCTCACAGGTGAAGATGTCGTCTAGCATGCCTTAGCTAAACACATTTATCTCTTTAGCATAGATTAAGTTACTTGTTTAATCCATATTAATTACCAAGGTATTAAGAAACCTTCATAGAGAAAACGATTAATGGAGGAACGGAAATAGATAGAGAAGTGGGAATGGAAATGATCAAGACATTCAATAAAACTATAGGCGTCTGATACATGATTAGTGAATGAAGAGATTAAGAAAATGAAATGCAATTGATGAAATAGAGTTAGAAACAAATACAAATAAGTGTCAACATCTTGGTGCCGATCTGGATGGAGATTTGCTTGCCAGCGTGGATAGACTGAACGGATAGATGAGCTTCCCTATCAGGCTTGCTCAACTGGTAGCAGGGATCTAAGCATAGAGCTTTACAGCAGAGATCTAGCAGATTCGCACTGAGACTCACCTCTCGGCCTTGTCTCTTCTCTTCCCGGATTTCTTCCGTTTAGTACTCAGCTCAGCCTTTCTCTAAATAATCTAACATTAATTAGCCCTCGTATCAATTATACCCGTATCAAGTATATCTTCTCTGAATTCTATGGGGGTATTTATAGGTGAAAAACTTTGACTCTTGGCTTGTGGACCCCACTTCTTGTTATAGAAATTCCTAAGATGGAGGAATACATATTCTTTCTGTTATGCAATCAGACCGTCAAGTCTGCACAACGGATAGTTGGACACGTGTCGTAATCCTCCGCATTTTTCGCTCAGCTGCATCTTTTGATCGGTCGCTCGCATGCAGTGTTGTTTTTGTTACCGCATGCGATTGAAATTCAGCTCTGGATTGACTGTCGCATTGCGCCGTCATTGCGTTAATCGTCTCTTCATTATGGTTTGACGGGCGTAATGTGACAGAGATGCGTTGTTCAGTTTCTTGTTGAGCCTTGATCACAAGCGGTGACTTGATTTCCTGCAAAACAGAGTAAAAATATCCTCTTCTACCATCTTGATGATGTTAGTGGGTGTAATTGCGATAATTCATAATTATTGTATTTCTGAGCTAATTTTCATATAATCAACGCATATTCCTTCTCTTTTGGCCGCAATATCTAGATAAGGCAGCATAAATAACTTGTATTTCTACAAGTTATCATCCATCACTTCTTGCCTCTCCTGATGGCTTCTGGTCCGATGACGCTTCAGTGTTTTTAAGGTCGATTCGTCGCCAGATGGATGCTCGGGGTATCGGCCCCCTCTTTCTTATAGTCATTTCGGGGGTGTCAGCACAGGCTTTTCCCTTCTCCTTTGTCTTACTAGGGACATATTGGTTGAAGGGATCTTCAGCCCTCTCGTGCTTCAGGTGATAAAAGACGGGAGCGCGGGGTTTTCTTCACTCTCCGTTGGAACTGCACCTAGTCTTCCGAAGGCCGACGGTCGCTCTACCACCAACGATTGATAGATGATTTCCTCATTTTCTTCATTCGACAGAGTCAACCTTCGAAAAACTGAACATTGAGTAACTCTGGGAATAGTATGTGGGCTTTCCCTTTCTGCTTCTGTCATGCTTAACCTCTCGAAGACCAAGGCACGTGCAGCCGACGGTCTAATATGGTCGAAGGCTAAGGCTCTTTTATCTTTGCCCTTCTTTTCTCCTGCATCATCGGCTTCTTCTGCAGTGATATGATTGTTGTTGGCTATTTTCCCCTTCGCCTTTCTGATTATGCGAATTGGCTCTGACGACTCATATCCAAGTCCAACCCTCGACATGGTATAGTGTGTCCTTCTTGCAAAAGCTTCTTTCGGGTCAGCGAGAGTCGGGGTTGCTCATAAATCTTCAAACTCTTGAACTCAGTGTTAGTTGTGAAGTCATAGCCCGCCTTCGCCAACAGCTTGTAAGCCTTGGGATCGAATCCATCTTCAGCTTGCCTCTCAGGTAGCTTTAACCCCATCACTTTTTCCTCTGGTTTGTGGATTTCCTGCTTCGTTATCGGCGTGAGGGGTGTGACGAAACTCTCCTTTAGAATTTCTATGTCGTCGACCTGTAAACCTTTTGAGCATTACGTAAAAGGTGACTCACCCTTTTTCGTCTCGACAAAGGGACATAGCACAAAATCGGAGGTTTTAAGGCTTTTTCGCCCTTCACCACGGGTGTTTCTCCAACGCCGAGGGATGTTCTACTCTCTTTTGGGCTGGAGGCTTGTACCTTGCCACCCTCCCCTTTCTCTGTGTCTATTGGCGACCTCGACTATGATTCACCTACTTTCCTTGTCAACAAGTTCTCTGCCGGCATAGTCTCAATGGAATTCTCGCTCTTTAGGTAAAACTTTGCATCTGCGAAGTGAGACTCAGCCTCGGAAAATGGATTAGAATCTGCTTCAACCTTCTTAATCCCATCTTGATGTAGTGTCGATGTAATCACACCATTCCCATGAATCCAAGGGCATCCCAATAACAGCTTGTAGGTGGTCTTTAATTCTATCACATGAAACAGCGCGTCGGCCTTCAGATCGCCAATGAGGAGCTCCAAGCGTATCATGCCTATCGCCTTTTGGCTACCTTGATTGAAACCCTAAATTACTAATTTGCTGTTTGATAGTTCTTCCATGAGTATGCTCAATTGTTTCATAGTTGTCTTAGGCATTATATTGATGGTGGATCCATTATCGATGAGGATTCGACCCACTCTCTGTTCTCGAATATATCCAGAGACGTACAAAGGCCTATTATGCAATTTGGATCCCAGTAGCAGATCTTCGTCTGAGAAGCCTATAGATTTGCAACACGAGGCATAAGCACATGCTACGGAGGTCGATGCACCAGATGCGTTGGATTCTAACATTGCCTCAATGAGGGTCGCCTTAGCTTCTCGTAGGAGTGAGAGCATGTCGTTTATGTTGAATGGTGATGAACCCTTTAGTTCTCCTATCGACTTTAATGGGCCTAGAATGGTATCTTCTTCTTCCATGGTACTGACAGCATGACATGCAGCAGCCTCTGGCATCTCATCTGGACTCTAATTGCAAAAGTTCTTCGGGAGGAAATCTGCTAACGTCATCTGTCGTCTGGGACGAGAAACATTCTCATCTCTCTCGTCAACAACTTTGGGCCTCCAAGTCTTCTTTCTACCCTTCCTTTTCTGTGTCTTGCTCCCTCTCTTGTAGCTTCTATGAGAGCGTAGCTCTTTTTGGGTAGAACTCAGTCTTTCCTTCTTACGGCGTGCCACAAGGATCCAACTTTCATTGTTGTCATCGTCAGCGCATTGTCCTCCGTTTTGAGGATCTGTAGCTTGAACCTTCTGCTAAAACCGTACTACCACAAGTTCGAAGGTCCCAAACTAGACTGAGCTCTCCCTTTCTTCATAATATATGATTGGTGCTGTCGCTTAGAGTTACCGTCACCATAGCATGATTCGTTTGGACCACCTTGTCTAGATCCAGCTCTATTTTCCTCTCAGGGGCCAATTTGAGGATCAATTCCTTCAGTACAAAAAAATTTTCAACTGGGTGGCTAACGACCCTGTGATACTTGCAGTAGTTGGGATCATCCACTTTGCCGGCCTCTTCCGGTCGTTTACATTCTGGTAGCCGGATAAGGTGGTTCTCTAGTAGTTGCTCAAGCATATCCACAACATCAGAGTCGGGGAACGGGTAGACTTTTTCCTGTCATTCCTACAGGATTAGGCGACATCTTTTGCCTCCTTCGTCTTTCTTTTCTATCTTCTTCTCTTTTCCTTTCGAGGAGAACTTCAACAGGGTCGTATTAACGACCATTGATTCCTTTATGGCACCTTTCACAATTTTCTCGGTGCGCTTCATCTCCTTCTTGTCTTTCTTTGGTTCGTGGCTCAAGAAGTCCCTCGTTCCTTTGTTGGCGATACTTAGCTCTATATCATGAGCGCGGGCCGCCAATTCTTCAAAGGTGTAGGGCTTTATTCCCTGCAGGATGTAGAGAAGTTCCCAGTGCATACCCTGTGTGCATATTTCTACAGCAGATAATTCGGTGAGTTGATCTTTACAAACCAGACTCAAAGCTCTCCATCGGTTGATATAGTCGACGACTGGCTCCCCTTTCCGTTGTTTGCCGTTTGTCAACTCCATTATGCTGACGGTGCACCTAGTACTATAGAAGCGATTCAAGAATTCTTTTTCAAGTTACTCTCAGCTGTCAATCACCTCAGGCTCTAAGTCTGTGTACCAGTCAAAAGCGTTTCCTTTGAGGGTTCTGACGAACTGTTTAACTAGTAGATCTCCCCTTGTTCCCACATTCTCGCATGTTTCTACGAAGTGGGCGATATGTTGCTTTGGGTTGCCCTTTCCGTCAAATTATTGGAACTTTGGGGGTTGGTACCCTGCAGGCATTCTTAGATTGTCGATCCTCTGGGTGTATGGCTTAGAATACATGAAGGAAGTTTGATCCGGCCCTCCATATTGAGCTCTTATGGAGGTCATGATCATGTCTTGCAGTTGTTGGATCGACAAAGAGGCCACCGAGTCTGACTGTCGCCCTTGGTTTTCTTGCAATACGGTCTTCCCCTTGTCAGTTTTTTTGACCGTGGGTGCTTGGCTTGATTCAGTAGCCTCTCGAGATTGCATTTGTTCTCTCAAGGCAGCGTTCTCATAGTCTCGCTCCTCAACAGCTTTCATTAGAAAGTTAATCTTCCTTTCCATTTCTGCCATGGCTGCTTCTGCCGTTACATCTGCCATCATGACAGAGATCACATCTGCCGGTGAATCTCTTTTCGGCTTGCTAGAGCGGAAATAGAGTTTTCAAACAAGGGGGTTTTCCTTGATGACAACCCTGCCTTGTGGGGATTTCGTCATTTGCCTCAAGATGTTGTGGGCGATGAGGGAGCTTTGTTCTTGCTCCTACATGACTTCTCTTGAGCAGCTGCGGGTGACAGGTCCCATGTATGAGTCGTTTATGGAGGAAGCCTTGGATGCCATCTTCTTAGGTGCCATTTGCCTTATTTGGATGCTGAGAGAGATGAAAGGTAGAGATGTCCCACTGGGCATGCCAATTTGTCACCGAGGTTTCCTGAGAAACATGTTTCGTGGAGTTGAACTTGAGTTGAAGTTGATTTGACTATATTTCCTGCCGACCATCATCGACTATCATTTCCCGCCGACCGAAGCCGACTATATTTTCCCGCCAAGTACCATTTTCAAGCATGCTAACTATGTATCTCCGGTACAATTTCAGTTTCCAAAACAAACATACAAGCAATATCTCGACAAGCATAGTAATCAGATAAACATATATTCCTGATCATGCCAATTTAATATTATCCCCTATATATAGAAATTATATCAACAATACTATACACAATAACCACTCACCTTGGTTGGTTAGGAACTTTCCTTTCCGAAGTTCCTTAGGTTTCCTTGGTTCCCTTTTGAACCCTAAATCCCAGATTCAATTTTCAGCTTAGATTACTCATAGTTCCAAAACTTATTTTAAGATACTTCCTTCTGAAAACATATTCTAAAATGTCTCAGGAAGATTACCATAAAATCTTATTTCAGATATCCTTGTGGTTTAGCCGAAATCTTCAAAACATCAATACTGACCCAACTTACCCGACAGCCTGACCCTTCTGTCTTTTTCTCAGCTTCCAGCCCGATTCCTTGGAGCTTCTTCTCCGACAGCCACACCATGAAAAATAGACTCTTTTAGCTTTCATATGGATTTAGAATCACATCAAACGCACGAGTATTCTAGGAGAACTCCTCGTTCCATGTTGATGCTACTTCCTGTCTTTCCTGCCCGACAGCATCTCCCCTCTTAGAACTTCTTGACCAACGCATGGTCTTCTCCCAATTAGTCCTCACACACTCTTCTTTATGTCCTTTGAAGAGAATTTGAGTTCTCATATGAAATTCTTAGCCCTATTATAGGTATCCAAGATTGTTCCACGGCCGACACCTTCTACTTGGCTGCATGTCCAAGTGTCTTTTCTTCACACCATCAACACATTCTTACATCAGCGCAAGCCAAAGTGTCCTCTTCTCCTTTCACCAACGTATAGCCCTCATCCTTTACATGTCTTCTTATGCATCCACCTAATTTGCTTAAGGTTTAAGAATTCCTCCTAACAAGCCACATGTCTGGATAACGTTCTCCATATGCTCATCCTTCCTATACGTCCACAAACCCTTGGATGTTCAACGCATAGTATGACATCAACGCATAGTAGGCCATCAACGCATAGCAACCCTTGGTTCCCCTTGGTTTTCAACACAGCACCATCGCAACCCAACTTACTCAGTCATTGCAAGCCTAACCATCGCAAGAGCCAACCACCATGCATCCAACCTAGCCCATCGCATGGCATATGCCTTAACAGAGTTGTCGCGTCCAACGTATCCATCGTGCATGCCATCATCAACTTCCAACGCATTGTAAGGTCACATGGCACCAACATATGGCCTCGCTCGACCACATCGACGCATAAGTGCTTGCCCGCATCGATGCATAGGTGCTTGGCTCTGACGCATGGGCACTTGGCATGGGTGCTTGTCTCCAACGCATACCACCCTTCAGCGTCTGCCTTGCCCTGCGTCCTAGCTTACCCCATACATCTGCATGCCCTTTGCACTGCCGATTCTCGTGTCATCCCAACCTTCCAATGCATCACTTTCAACTTTCTTCCTTCAGCCGTATGGACAGATACCACTCTTCCAACGCATCCATCGCATCCAACACATCCATCATCCAACGCATCCATCATCCAATGCATCCAACACATCCAACGCATCCATCAATTAGGTTTATACTTAGCCAATTTTCCCAAGTTTTTTCCCAAAAGTCAAGCTTCCAAATTCACACTTTTTCTTCTCCCTTTACCCAAGTAATCTCTCCAAGGTCTTATGGCCAACGCATAGCAATACCTAGTCCAACACTTAGCCAATTTTTCATCAATTAAAGCTTAACTCAAAACTACTCAAGGAAAATCTATTCAACACTTAGAAATTTCCTTCTCTTCAACATAGGATTTAACTTTCACTTAGTTAATTTCCTTAACCACCTGCTTAAATAGGGAAAATGGAAATTCGGGTTTCACATAGCCCATGGGTTTGGGCTTGGTTGGTCCATGGGCATAGCCTTTGGGCCCAATTAATTGGATTTAGGCCTGATTTGACATTTGGGTCAAATTCAACCTATTTTTGGGCTTAATTGGACTTTGACCCAAATAATAATATCAAATTGGGCCAAATTAATCTTATCTGATTCAACAGTCCTGATAAAACCACGCGGCGTCAACGAAATTTGTCTTCAACTTCAATTTGGGACATATGTCAATTTTTAATTGGACCCAAATTTAATGATTTAAAATTTCGTCATTAATTTAGTAAATGACGTGGCAACTTGTGATTGGTCCAAAATTTCTCATTCAATATTAACACATTGTAAAAATGGTAGAATAAATCTTTTTTTTTTCTAACAAAATATTATATTTAAGGTTTTTGGTACTTGTATAGTACAATACACAGTTTTGGGGTGGGGGGACTCCATGTTGAACAAATCAGCAAACCAAACACATAAACCATAAACTCACACTAAATAATTTACACCCATAACATAAACTCTCTAATTAGCTTCTACATATTTATTTAGTGTAGTTATCTAAGTTATATTATTATTATATAAATATTACATTCAAAATTCAAATTTGATTATTTATTAAGAAAGATAATGAATATGATTAAAATGAATATTTAAATATTATATATGTGAATAATTTAATTTATATTTGAACAAATCCTAAATCCTTGAAGAACTCCATGTTGAACAAATCAGCAAACCATACACATAAACATAAACTCACACTACAATAATTTACACCCATAACATAAACTCTCTAAACCTCAACTCAACATACGAATAACCCTTTAAATTATAATTATAGAAAATTAAAACCAACTCTGCACTCCAATAATGAAATAAGGGGATTAAGAAAGATATCAAAGAAGTGAGAGAAAAAAATGAGATATATATAATATACTAACAGATGAACAATTTTAATTTTTTAGAATAAGGTTTAGAGTAGAGATGTCCAATTTTTCTACGGGGTTCCTCGATTAGGCGGGGAATGGGAGAGGGAGTGGGGAAAAAAATTCTTGTGAGCTAAACGGGGACGGGGAATGCATTCCCCGTCCTCGCTCCCCACCCCCGCCCAACTTCTACATATTTATGTAGTTATCTAAGTTATATTATTATTATTATATAAATATTACATTTAAATTTCAAATTTGATTATTTATTGGGAAAGATAATGAATATGTTTAAAATGAATATTTAAATATTATATATATATGAATAATTTAATTTATATTTATTTATTTCTACAAAAAAAATGAATTAGTTTTTAGGTCAAAATTTGAGTAATTTATTTTTAAAGTCAAATGGTATGTAAAACCAACCATAATGAACAATTTAATGATAAAGTTGATTATTTAATTAAAATTTGTTCACATTATTGATTTTAATTAATTGACTTTTTACCAAAAAAAAAATAACGGATAAAAATTCTTCACGGAGAACTCGATCTTCGCGAATTCTCCACGGGGAATCTCCGTCCCGATCCCATGAAGAATTTTATGGCTGAGAAACGAAATGGGGAGGAGGGGATGGGGAATGACATCTCCGATCCCACACCGCTCCATGGACATCTCTAATCTAGAGTTTTAATATAATATTTCGAAAGAGCCAGTATTTTCAAAACTAAATTTTAATGATTTCTATCGGTATATTAATGACATGAATATTTTTTTTAATTTTATTTAAAGTTTAAAGATATTGATCTCTTCGAGTTCTGCTGGCCATTATTTCCAATATTAACGATTAACCTAATAAAAGAAATTCATTTGGGTTTTTTCCGGTCTCGGAACAAAAGTCAGTGTTCTTCTTCACGTTCTCCGGTATCGGAAGGAACATCCACTCTCTGAAGCCGGACCTAATTTCATCATCAGCCTTACCCTTCATTGATTCATTCTTCTTCTCTTCAATGGCCACCTCTCAACATCCACCACCTTTGGAGATTCTGGGTAAGTTTTCTTTTAGTTCATTTCTCTCTCTTGCAATTTTCTCATCGTAAACTTCCTCCCAGTTCGAGGATCAGAAGGTTTTTCAATCTGGAATGGCCCTCCATTCATCGAAAACCAGCCCACCCCCAACAAACTCGAGAAGGTTGCTTCCACGAGTACAAAATTCAGTGAAGATGGATCCATATTGCTGGTTACGAAGTCGGAAACTGTAACCATTTACGAATGCCGCGATTTCAGAGATATTAAGTCTTTTGAAGTACCCAATTTGCTTGCGGCTGCCTTGTCACCATCTGGGACTTATCTCCAGACCTTTCAGAAATCTTCAACGCCTCAAGAAAGGAATGTTGTTCTCTGGAAGGTTGCCACTGGTGATTTTGTGTACTCTCAATTTCAGAAGAATATGACCAAAGTGTCATGGTGAGTGGTGTCTTCTCTTTATGATTATTTATTTTGGCATATTGATAACATCATAGGCTTAGTCTTCCTCGTTTGCAGCTTATAATGTATTAGAGAAATGGTTTTTTATCTAATGTTTAGATTCCTTAGTGAGTCATTGAACTTGTGTTTCCTAGTGTCTCTGTTTGGCTTATTTATAACTTTAGACACTCTTCATCCTCCAGGCCTGCAATTCGATTCAGCTCTGATGAAACTGTTGCCTGTCGGATGGCTACTAATGAGATACAGTTTTTTGATGCTAAAGATTTCTCTAAGGGAGTTATTCATCGCCTAAGAGTTCCAGGAGTCACTGCAATTGAACTCTCAAGGACACCTGGAACCCACATTGCAGCCTTTGTTCCCGAGTCCAAGGTTGGTCTGTTTAATGAGGTTTGCCCATGGAGATTCATAAACTCCACCATTTTAGTGGTTTGTTGTTTTATATTTATACAGGGGGTTCCTGCCAGTGTCCAAATCTTTGCTTGTGGAGATTCACAAACCCAACCGATTGCTAGACGAAGTTTTTTCCGTTGTTCAACAGTACAACTAAACTGGAACAATGGTTCTACTGGGCTCCTTATTGTCGTGCATGCAGATGTAGATAAAACCAACCAGAGTTACTATGGTGAATCAAAGTTAAACTACTTGACAACCGATGGGGTTCATGAAGGACTTGTACCACTTCGTAAGTACTAAATTCCTTATTCTTCAAATATTAGTTCCAGTGCGTTCTAATAGCCTAGCCTACTATTCATGACATTGAAGTTTCCACATAGATAACTGAACTGATTGTTAAGAACCTTGGCAGGTAAAGAAGGGCCAGTTCATGATGTGCAGTGGTCACAGAGTGGTTCAGAGTTTGCAGTAGTATATGGATGTATCCTTTTATTATTGTACCATGTTGCAGAAGGGTGATCTTATCTTTCATAATTGGCAGTTTCAAATTGAACAATCTGTCACAATAAAGAATAAGCATATGGTATCATGATGATGATATACATCATAGACTAGGAGATCATTTGTCAATAGCTCCCGGAATACTACGGCCAGACTAGTTCAACTGTAGAATAATGAACTCAGTTTCAGTTGCCTTATTTCTATCTCCATGTGCTTTGCTTTTTGAAAAAATGCAATGTACTGGATGTGTACTCTGCTTGGTGATTCAACACTATAAATTTACTTATAACTCATTGTAAATCCAACAATGGATTCGTAAAGGTCTTCAACAGTTTCTGAAGAACAAATGAATCTATATAAAGAAAAGTTAATGTTGGTAGAATATCGTATTGTACCTTGGGATAATTCAATAATGAATGACTTTTAAAGGCATCTACTCTTTCCCTTGGGTTGGAGGTTTAAATCTCCACCCCAATATTGCTGTACTCCAACAAAAGTGATGAATGACATCTAAATGTTCTTGTTCTTGTACTTTGCTTCTGCTAGCTATGATTTCTCTGTCTTTGCTCTTGTTGTTCCTCGACAAAAAAAATAGTTATGCCTGCAAGAGCAACGGTGTTTGACAAGAAGTGCAAGCCTCTTCTTGAACTTGGAGAAGGTCCCTACAATACTGTACGATGGAACCCAAAGGGGAAATGTATCCTATTCTGAATGTTCTCTGCTTTAATCTTTGGTCTATCCACTTATGTTTTCTCCATTTTGTTTCTGCTTTTTCCCCATCTCTTGTTGTTCTTCTCTTCTTCTCTCTTTTCTTTCTTTCAAGGGCGGAACTACTATGCTTCCATTAATGTTATTTTGTGACCTTAATTCTCTGGTCCGTAGTTCTATGCTTGGCAGGCTTTGGTAATTTGCCTGGTGACATGGTATGTTATCTCAATGCTCTCTGTTTCTTATATTTATTATGTCACATTCTCTGTTTTGCATAAAAATGAACGAAAGCTTCTTGTTGAATATGGCATGTTTCTCTTCAGAGTACTAATTTGATAAATTTCAAATCCTTTCCAAATTCATTAAACATTGTACATCTTAAAATCTATGGCCCAGCCCCTATTATATTAATTACCTATAGTCCAGACATGCGCTCATATTATGTTATTATGCTCTTGCCTTTCTTGTCCTCCCATGATTGAAGGAAATGATATTCATATTTATTTTCACGTTTACAATTTCTTCTGCTTGCAATCATCTTTAACAGGCATTTTGGGACTACAAGGAGAAAAAACAGCTTGGAACAACAAAAGCTGAATGCTCTGTTACCAGCGAATGGTCCCCAGACGGACGCTATTTTATGACTGCCACAACGGCTCCAAGACTTCAAGTCGACAATGGGTACACAAATTTTATACATTGTTGTCCAGATATGCACAAAGATTGTTAGTACTTATAACCTATATAATGTAAAAAGAGACAAAAACTAATGATGCTTAAGGGTGGCAACTTGTGTTAACTGTTACCGCTGAAGAGTATATATCGTTTGTTCATTTTTGCTGATGAATTGAAATTTCCGCTCGTTCAATATTCTCAGTGTCCCAATCTGCATACGGGAGATTGTGGCAGCTATAAATAAGTTGATATCATTGTTTTCCTTATATAGGATAAAAATTTTCCATTACAATGGAACGTTATACTACAAGAAAATGTTTGACAAGTTGTTCCAGGTAAGTGCCGTTCACCTTTTATTTTTAAAGATGTTTAACATTGATTACTCCTTGCTCTTTTCCTCATGCAAATGCTTTGTGCAGGCCGATTGGAAGCCAGAGTTGCCAGATAAGTTTGGTGAAATTGATCTATTAGTCAAGTCCGTAGAATCACTAAATATTGATCAAAAGAAAACACAAGGTTCCATGTCGAAACTATCATCTTATGTCTACCTGCTTACATAACTATCCAGTTTAATTGAGCAGTTAGATTTTTCCAAATCCAGGTCAAGGGTCAAAAGTCTCACAAACATCACAGAAAACCGCTCCTTCAAACCCACCTGTTCAGAAGCCTGCTGCTTATAGGCCTCCACATGCGAAAAATGCTGCTGCTATTCAGGCAGAGGTATTGATTTTCTCAAGTTCCTCTCTCCCTTTTCATCCAAGTGAAAGGCAATTATGATTTGATTTGAAGATTTCCAGTTCAAGTTCCCTTTTTATTTTTTTATTTTTTTATTTTTTTAATTTTTTTAATTTTTTTATTTATTTTTTTTTTTTTTGTAATGCAGTTGCTTGGAGAAGGCCCTAAAGAGTAAGTACATTCATTATTTGTGTTGTTTATCGTATCCTTTAACAGGCAAAATTCTGGGATTAACCAAATTTGAGAGTTAAATGTAGAACATTGAGTAAGAACGCCCTGCGGAACAAGAAGAAAAGGGAGAAACAAAAGGAGAAGAAGGCGGGGGAAGCTGCTTCAACAGCCAATGATGTGTGAGGAATTGCAGGATACAACATAGAATTCAGGTGCTTTCATTTATGCTTCTAGCATTCGCTCCTGGAGCTTTTGAGTTGAAGCTTAGCTTCCTCAAAGTGCAATGACGGATTCAAGTGAAATATTAACTGCCAAGGAAGGCATTAGGTAGGTAGGTTCAATCCTTAAAAAATTTTGAGAAAAACTATAAATGTAATACAAAGGCTTAAGAGTCTCTTGAGTACTAAGTTATTGTTCATCATGCCTGTATGGTTTTAACGTTAAAATGGTGAACCATCCTTAGCTGCGGTTATCTTGTTACAGAACTCCACTGGTTTGGAATATACAACTTAACGAAGTGAATGAAGGAATAAGTCATTTGGATTTTTCATTGTGCACTGCTGCAAATGCTTTCTTATATTCTAGCGGTATATTTTGGAAGTGCTTTTAGCATACCAGGTTAATTATAGGCAATGCGTGGTTTATAAACCAAAATCATGTTTGGCTCTATGTTCTTGGACGCATGGATGTGAGCAGTTCAGTCCTGGTTGGATTTTGACCAAAAATGATATTGAATCCATATTTTATTATTTGCTCAAGAAAAACAAAACCTACATTATCATTGAAGTTTCCACAACAAACTGATCAAAATCAGGTCAATCCAATTCGATCTGAGAAAAAGAAGAATCATCAAAATTATTTCACTCTGCTCGTTTTCATTTATTTCTCACAATTCTTTCCTTTTACTTCTTTTTATCTTAGTTTCTCATTTTTACTTCAATTTTGTCAATACTTCATCGATATATATAACTACCAATCTAAAACTCTATTAACATGATGAACATATTAAAGGAAAAGACAATATTCCAGCATTTATTGCTAAAAATGCCATATCCAAACTAACTTGAGCATAACTGAAGCCTAATTAAGCAAGAGGCGAATAGATCCCCAACTTAACAAGTCGTTGAACTATTAAAAAAGGCATATCCGCAATAGGTGTAACAATTACTCTTTGGGAAATTCTCACTTGATGAATAATACGAAGGCCCATCAAATTCCAACTTAATAAGTCGTTGAACTATTAAAAAAAAGAAGAGAGAAATGGGATGATCTATAATCATAATAGCTATAACAATTACTCTTGGGCCATTCTCGCTTGATTAATAATACGAAGGCCCGTTTCAATTCTTGTTGCAACTTTTAATGTTTAGAATTAGAAGTCAACAAATCAAATCAGAATCCTGTTCTGTTTCATATATTCCTCAAGATGAGCTCATGTTTCATGGAAAACCATTCTCCAGAGAGAGTGTTCACACCACTGGAACAATAACCTCAAAAGTTACAGAGTACTCACTACAAACAACAAACTGAAGCTATTTCTATAAAGTTTGGTTTCAACATCTTATTATTGATGAAAAAAACAACCTCCAAATGAAATTAAGCTCCTTAGGAAGAATTATCCATCCAGGCTTCAAAACCTTACATCAGTGTTCCAGGTTCCTTGCACACTAGGATTTTTTGTTACATGTCTTGTCCTCAGTTTTACCACCTTGCGTCCCAGTGCATTCCTTAGTCTCATTGCACATAAATGTATTTCTTCCGGATCCATGTTCTTCACACATACCACCCGATTATTATTGCTTTCTGTGAAAGTTGTGGAATACGGGAAAAGCCCAATGTTTAAAACACTTCGTAAATTGTAACTATTAACTACCAAAAGTTGGGAGAGAGAGAGAGAGAGAATTACTATAGAAGCCCTTCAAGTGTGGGTGCTGGCCACGAATGAGCTCAGTAACTACTTCTAGCTGAGGATTTTTCTCCTTAAACGCTGGCAATTGGGAGTCCATAAATGCCCTGCAAATTCAATGATACTAATGATTCAAGAAAATATTTTTTTTTTGGTAAAAGCCACAACGATAATAACAATAACCGAGTACAACTATATATCAAGAAATTCTTAAGAAACTGAGATGCAATGTTTAGGTCACTAGTGAGGTAGCAGGGTGTTACAATATTTTATCGGTTCACATGATAGTAGCAAGACGATCTGAAGTACTGATGGGTTGACCATAGCTCCAACCCTGGTGATTCATGACTGCTAAAAAATGGGTCTCAACCAGCCGAAAGGAGGGAGAGATACAGGAATGGGATTAAGAAAAGTTTTTTTTTTCCTTCCCTTTTTTTTTAATAATAAGAAACGGAACTTTCATTGAGATAGTTGAAAGGATATACAACGGCAAAAAAGAAGCTCAAGAACAAATAAAAAAACCCACACCCAATTATAAAGGATTCACAATCCAAAATAACAAAGCTAACTTGATAATTACAAAGCATTGAATCAACAAACGCACACGAAGAGGAATCGAATCTGATCGTTTTCCAAAGATACTCCCCAGACCGCTCCACCCCGTGAAAACTTCTACCATTCCTTTCAAGCCAGATGCCGACAAAATAGCAAAAAATAAAATAAGGGACTTCCCTTTGTTATGACAATCCCAAAGAAAATGCTCATTCCTGACTCCTAGTAAGAACACCCAATGAGAGCAGCAACACCGGGGAAGAAAGCCTTTGGAGACTATCCTGAGTTTCACTCTCGCATGCAAAACTTGTCGGACAAAAAATTTCACTATCTTATGAACTTAACCTTCCAAAGAGATTAAAAAAAAAAAAAAAAAAAAAAAAAAAAACAGGGCTCCCAGAAAGGGAGAAGGGGCCAAAAGAAAATGGAAAAAAATACACACTACTAGTAGAAAAGGCTTCTTGGGAATCCCTTTCCATGATGAGTGACCTAGTCAGAAACAATAGAAAAGGGACGATAGGGGTGGAAACGGTTCGGTTCGGTTTGACATTTGGTTTGGTAGTCAAACCGAACCGAACCGAACCGAATTTTTTAAAATGTGAAACTGAACTGAACCGATTTATTGGTTCAAACCGAACTGAACCGAATGCAGTTCAGTTCGGTTTCAAATTCGGCTTTTGCATTTTTTAAAAATCCATGTTATTCTTTTTTAATTAAAAAACGGTTTGGTTCGGTTCGGTTTTAAATTCGGTTTTGTTCTTTAAATTAAAAGCGGTTCGGCTTCAAATTCGGTTTTACTTTTTTTAAAATATATATATTAGTTAAAAACGGTTCAGTTCGGTTTCAAATTCAGTTTTCGAAATTGAAACCGAACCAAACCGAACTGAATTAATTCAGTTTCAAAATTTCTTCAAACCGGATCAAACCGCATTTTTTGGTTTCCCGGAGTTTTCGGTTCGGTTTTTGCGGTTTGAATGACCACCCCTAAAAGGGACCAAGAACCTCACGAACCTCTTGATAACAGGGCGACAAAAACACGAGGAAAGAAAGGATAAGATATCGAAAAAAGGCAAAACAGATGCTATCAAATGCATCATCTTATTTGACAAATGATGAAAAGATGAGTTGGGTGTATATGGGTTGAGTTGGAGGGATTTTTTGGACCAACTTGAAAATTCGGGTCGGTCAGGTTGGCTATCCAAAAGACCGGAACAAGATCTCTAACCCAACCCAACCCTTAAAATTCGTGTTGGATTGGGTTGGGTTGTCAAGTTATTATTATTGTTTTTTTAATAATTTAAAATACTTAAATTTACATACAACACATGACTAATAATTAAAATTTCATAAAACTCAAATGTTAATACCAAATATCCATGATATCGATTACAAACTTTAAATAAAGACAAACGTCATTACAATCCTGAAAGAAAAACATTAAAAATTCAACCTAAAGTTAAACCCTAAAAATTAAAACTTTTCATACATACATACACACACGTATATATATATTAATATATAAGTAATTCAAGTTGGATCGGGTCAAACTGAATTTTTTATTTAACTCAAGACCCAACCCAACCGAACAAAAGTATAAAATATTTAACCCAACGCAACTCTTATTAGTTTGGGTTGGGTAATCCGTGTCGTTCGAGTTGCCGGGTAATTTGAACACCTACGAAAACAAGGCACATAGGGGTCTTTCATCCACCAGAAATCCTCCCAAAAATAGGTCTTCGACCCATCCCCAATAGAACACTTAACGAACGGAGAGAACATAAGAAATCTCGAAGCAACAGCAGACCAAGAATTCTTACAGTAACCCTTCAACTTACTGCCTGAGACCCAGTCAAGAAATTAAGGTGAGGTCCATACTTGCTCACAGTAATCCACAGAGTATCAAATTCCAATTGGAAATGCCACAACCATATTAACCTTTCAATATGCTGACTAACTAAGACGAGCATCCTAAAAAGGAAGAGGTAGTATATAGAAATTCTACTAAACACAAATAGAGTCAAGGTTAATCTTCCTTCTTCATAGGAAAAAAGAGATTCCACAAAGACAACCATTTCTGAACTTTCTCCACCATCAGGTTTCAAAAACACACGGATCTCGAGTGATCTCTTAAAAGGAAGGTCAAGGTAAGATTCAAGAAGCTAACTCACTTCGCACACGAAAGAGGCCCACTAAGTCAACAAGGCTTCACTTGGAACATGGAACTTCTCACATGGTTAATTTTTAAGTTCAAAGAAGGGCATAAACCATAGAGATTCCTAAAGGAATTCTCCTTCCCTGGGCAAATAAAAAGTGTCATCATCTGCAAATCGAAGGTGTGACAAATGCACTCTATCAGAACCTACATAGTGATGACGCAAGCGTTAGTAGACAAGGTTGCTAGTTAATATATGTATCAATTTGATATATATGCAAGATTGAGGAGGTGGCTTGCATAGGTCTGTTATATTTTCGATAGTTTTCCCAACAGCACACTCAGAAGAACAGAATTTGGCAAAAGTGAATCCAAGCATACATGTGACAAATGACGAAAGACCTCCCCTGACAACTGACAAAAGACCCCCCATGGAGGCTGTACAGTTTGATACTAAACTGATGTGAGAAAAGTTCTTTCCAGTTTGATTCCACAAAAGCAACTTATATAATCTATATCAAAGCTATGTTGTCGGCTACCAAGAAAATAGAACCATATCAAATCCGGTAATATAAATTGAACTTAGGCTTAAAATTATAAACCACAATGCATTACATTAGAGAGAATAAGCATAAGTTAAATTTCAATTCCAACTGATATGAATCATCACGGGTTGGCCTAGGAGTAAATAAAAAGCATGAATTTGATAAAGGACTAAGAAGGGACATGTACAATCCATGGTGGCCACCTACCTAGGATTTAATATCCTATGAGTTTCCTACGTTCAAATGTTTTTGGGTCATGCGGATTGTCCAGTAAGATTAGTCGAAGTGCACATAAGCTAGCCCGGAGGACATTCATAGATATTAGGAAAAAAAAAATCCAATTGATATGGTGTTTTGATTTTGACCCTATAATTTTAAAGTTTCCATAACCCTATGGTTTGGTTATTTCCTAAAACAACAGTACTATTACCAAACATTAACAGTTCTTTTAAAGAGATGATACGTGGGCGTTCCATGTTTGGGTTAGGTAAAAGAAACGATGAGGGCATTTGTAGGTTTTTAGGCATAGAGATGACGGTTTGTGAAAAACGCATGTGCCTCGCCACAGTCCAAGAACCCTTATCTTCAGTTTTGCACAACTCATTTCTAAAAGCAAGAAATTTCCAATATCTTCTACTTCGACCCAACTCAAACCTTAATACCGTAAGCTAAAAAAAGGCAAGATGGGTGAAACAATTATGCTTGAAAATGTAAATACAAAGTACTTCCAGATTAAAACTTAAACCTCCATCAGTGGGGGGGAACCCAAATTCTCAGTAATGAAATAATCTACTAGATAATAGTTTAGCAATCCAACAAACCTGATACCCCTGCTGCTTCCTCCCCAATCACAATAGCTGACAACCAGCTTCTTAAGCTGCCAAACACCTCGCAAAGCCATCTATAATTCTGCAAAAAGGAAGGAAAGCCATCTATATTATACCTATCTAGTTCATGTGCAAAGGCCTCCCCCTTACTATGCTCTAGTTCATAGGCATTGGTAGTTTCTAATACAGAAGGCCCAATGCCATTCAATACACTTGAACTCATTTTCTATTTTGTTTGCCCATTGTATTTTGCTAGGATTTTGTAAAAAAAGAAAAAAAAATGGAAAGCCATGATTTCAATCTTTTCAAATACAGCTTTTCAATTCCCCAACCAAACTTACATGTGATTTTTTTTGTGTTCATCTTCTTGAACATTTATTTCCTCTTTAATTATTATTATTTATAACTTGTAAGGTATACATTCTTAGTTTTATCTTTTCATGCAGACTAGTTGAACATTGGTCGAAAAGGAAATCAACAAAAAGAAGTTGTTCTTGATTTTCCTCTCCGTGGGTGAAGTTAATAAACCAACATAACCCAACGAAAAAAAAATAAAAAATAAAACCTTGAGATCTGAAAAATGAGCGGTGGCGGCGGCGCGATCTCACCAACGGCGAGAGTAAGGGGCTGGACCACTGAGTTTCTGAGGGGAAAAAAAGAATAGAGATGAGTAACTCGATTGCTCGAAGTGACTGACGGGTGGCAGCGATTTCGCCGGAAGGCTGAGAGGGCGTCGGGCAGGGGATGGTTATAGGAGAAATGCCGGCGAAGAGGGTGGCTGAACGTGAAAGAGGGTTTAGAAGAAAAAGAGAGAGAGCAAAGATGGTTAAAAATAAATAAATAAATAAGTAAATAAAAAGAAAAGGATAAATAAGTCTAGAGTTGTACGCATCATTCAAGAATTATGTCCAAAATGCCAAACCATTCAAATTTTTTTAAAAAAATGTCAAATGAGCTTATGTTGATATCATTGACAAGTAAAATTATGGTATTGCTCTTCCTTTATTTATTTAATTTTATTTTTCTTTCTTCTTCTCTAGAATATCGACAAGTCAGGTTTTCTTTTCACGTTATCTTCTTCTTCTTCGATTGGATTTTTTTCTTCTTCACATCTTCTTCATCTCCGCAACTCTTCTTCTTCTCTAGCACGACCACACCTTCTTCGACGGACAAGAGCAAGAGTGGGCGAGAGCGAGATTCTCTAGCTTATTCTACTTTGTACGTCTTATTCTTCTCCGGCACGACGAGCCCAAGCGAGCAACTCTAACGTGATCGACTTTAGTGAGCAAGAGCGAGAGAGAGGAGTGATTTTGTGAGTGAGGAAAGGAAGAGGGAGAGCGAGGAAGATCGAGACCGAGAGAGAGCGAGAGACGTAGAGAGAGTAGTGATTTGTGAGTGAGAAAAAAAAAAAAGAGAGGGAAAGCGAGAGTGATAACAAGAGGGAGAATGGGAGCAAGACCAAGAGAGAGCGAGAGCGAGATAATTTTTCGCATGCATATAAATATATTTTGGTAATTTCACTCGAATTTGACATCAGCAAAGGGTCATTCGACACTTTTTTCCAAAAACTGGGTCATTTGACATTTTTTACCCAATTTTTAGGAAATTTGTACAAATTTTCCTATAAGTCTGAATCTTGTTTTTCTCTTTCTTTTTTCTTCGACTAATTTTTTTTAAAAAAAATCTAAATTCTGCCTATTGCTTTCAGAATTATAATAAAAGTTTAAATCTTATTTTAGTTAAATCTTATTTTAGTCCCTGAACTCTTTTTCTATCTTGGTCCCTTATTTTAGTCCCTAAATTTTTAAATTTGAGTCCCTACTATTAAAATTATATCAATTCTTTAATAGAAATATAAGGAAGCTTGTATTTCTAGAGGTATTAAGCAAGATGAAGGTAAAGTAAAATGTCAAACAACCAACATGTCAAAATACTAAATGACCAAAATTTTGAATTAAAAATGTCTTTTAAATACTTCCGCTTTTTCACCTTATTCAAAATTGAAACTCTAGATTTTTTAGTATACTAACTTATCTGGTAGATTAATATCCAAAAATACAAGTCACCTGACAATTTTGTTAGAATGAACAAAACTGTAATATACCAAGGACTAAAATAAGAATTTTTAAAAGTTTAGGGACTAAAACGAATATTTATAAGAGTTTAGGAACCAAAATAAAACAACATTCAAAGTTTAGAGACTAAAACAGGATATTTTTAAAAGTTCAGGGACCAAAATATAACATTATCAAAGTTCAGAGACCAAAATAATATTTAAACCTTATAAAAAGAATATTAAATTTATAATTATTTTTTAACTTTAAAAGTTTATTAAAATTCTTAAACTTTAAAAAATGTAAAAAAAAAAAAAAAAAAAGGTTTTATTAGTAATATGTTGATGAAACAAGTTACTACTTGTTTTAAAAATACCTTTAAACTTTTAGAAATGGTATTAAACATATATCTTTAGACTTTTAAGAAATGGTATTAATATCCTTAAATTTTTTTTAAAAAATAAAATGTCCAAAGAAAATGAAAGAGGGGCGATGAGTGTTTAAATGGTTTCTGTCCATTAAAAAATAAACCTACACACATTTTTAACATTTTCTTAACTGAGAGATCATCAAGGAAAAGATGACAGATTTATGTTTGAGGGTCCTAAATTAAGAAGTTGAATCATACTCATATTGTATTGATACCAAAGAGAAAGAATCTTTCTGAAGTGGTTGATTATCGTCCCGTAAGCCTTTGTTGTAAAACCCGAGTTTTAATTACCTCACTTAAGTATGTTTATGGATAAGGAGGTGAAGAAGGAAACATTTAAGTATGAGAATCTTGGCTCTTGGGTGTTTAATAAGCTAGCCTTGCAAAAAAGAAATTTTGGCTAAGTGTTGGTCGTGAAAATGGTGGTTGAGCATCGAGTAAGCACAAGGCAGGCATCGAGTAAATGTCGTCGAACATTGAGTATGAGCAATCGAGGAAGGGTCGAATGTCGAGTATAAGCAATTGAGGAAGGTTCGAGCATCGAGTTTGAACGATCGAGGAAAAGTCGAGCGTCGAGTATAAGTGATCGAGGAAGGGTCGAGCATTGAGTATCCCATCGAGCATCAAGTTCTTCCCATCGAGTATTCAGTAGAGGACAATCGAAATTTCCATCGAGTAATGACTCTTTTCCATCGAGGATCGAGTTTGCTCGAAACATTCAAATTTAAACTTTTCTTTTAGTTATCCAGACATATAGCTTAATCTGGGCCTTTAATCTTCAATAGTGGGTGAAGTGGCTTAAGGAGATTTCAAGCATAAGGGTTGGACGGTAGTATAAAAAGAGAAGAAAACTTCAAGAGCTCGTTTTGGACGATTCCTTCGAGCAAATCAGACGAATTTGGTACCATTGGAAAGTTCTTTGAGTCTATTTTTTAAACCGAGCCATTGGAAGGAAGTCTCACCAGAAGAAGGCCAGAGAATGAAGGAAGTATCGATGGGTTTTGTTTTTGGGCGAATTCGGGCCGTCGACGAAGAAATCAAGATCTAGCCTGAACCACATGGAATTTCAAGCTAAAAATTTAAGGTAATATTGTTATCACCTTTATGAGTAAGTTTATAGAATGAACTTTTGCTAGATAAGGTATGAGGTTTGAGTTACATATTTTGGAATCTAAACCTAGAAAATGTTGAACAAGCAGGCAGTTCGTGGTTTAGAGCCATTGAGAAAGATTTAAAGCTCTAAATCAAACCACGAAAAGATTTATGCTGAAATTTTTAGGTAACATTGCTGACACAATTTTAAGCATGTTTGAAGAAGGAATTTTCTTAAAATGAGTTCTGGATCTCGAGTTATAGACATTAGAAGCTGAATCTGGAATTTGTTGGGCGAACAGGCAACTACTTGCTAAACGTGGGTTTGGCACAAAAAAAAAATCCTACTAAGTACTGGGTGTGGGCATCAGAAAGGGGGCGACCAGTTGAAGTTTAAGCTCTTTTAAATTCGACTAAGTACCCGATGCCTTAAGGTAAGTTATGAAGAATTGAAAGTGAAAGGAATAAATGTGAGCTTAATTTTGAAAGCGAGTCTAAAAAGGGAAACCCTGGCTAATAACTAATGTATTTTGATATGTTAATAGGGTTGACATTAGTAGAAGCAGCTCATCAATCTTAAAAGGAGTTCCCAAAGACTGTGAGTGACTCTAATGTTTACAAATGTTTATGAATGATTTAGCAAGTCATGCTTTAATGAGAGTTACTTATTCGTAACCAACCTCAAACATTTGCAAAGCTATTTCCTTTATTGATGTTTATGAATGCTTGATAGATTAATAACTTATAGAGTATGGATAGGTATGGTCTAGGCATGATGTTCTTAAGTAATTAATGTCTAGTGCTTGTGAGGTACGTTGCCCTAGACAAAGCCTGAATGGTTAACGCCTGCTATTAGGGAAAGCTAAGTCTATAAGACAGATCTAAGTGTGATGTTTATGTGAAGGACACCTAGTAAAGTATGTTTAGCTCAATACCTCGAAGTGGTAACTGAGCTTAGAGGCGGTTGATGATAGGATCCTAGTTACGTACACATAGGGCCAGTGGGAGTGGTAAGTGTTACACAAAATTTGATGATGCGATGATTCTATTTTAAGCACACACACTACGATATATGATGCATGATACAAGTCCATAAACTTGTAAGCGCATAAAATGATGATGCGATGATATGTGATACTACTTCTAGATGTATGCGTTATTAATGAAATGCTTGTAGTATGCTATGCGTTGTCACGAGTTTCCTTGCATTGAAACCAAGTATAATTTCACCGCAAGTTTCTCAGAATGAACCAAGGTCGAATACAAGGATTGCATCGTTAATGCGCTATGTTCGTGATATATTCGACCGGGGGTTTTTCAATTAATAAAAAGTTGTGTTTATACTGGTATTTAAATTGCGATAAAGTAAAATTATGCGGTAAAGTAAAGTTGCGATAATAAAATAAAATGCGACAAAAGTAAACCTAAGCTATTATGATACAAGATACAGGATACTAATACATGATACTGAGATTAAGACTGACTGTGAAGATTATACAAAGGGTCGTGTTATGCGGTGGCAAGTCTTTATGTATGAAACAGAAATAGAAGGGTAATTAATATAAAGATCGCAAGTTCATTAATTGCGTTAAAGATATAACTATGGTTCCGTTTTCCCTTGGCATACACCTCTCAGTGATCGGCCGCATTCCCACATCTCTGTGGTGAAACAAGGATGAACGTAATGAACGCAAGGTTGCTTCCATCTCTAGAAGTACTTCTCGCTTTAGTTAACGCATTCTTCTAACCTTCTCTCGACAGACATAATGGCATCTTCACTTCTGCTCTCACAGGTGAAGATGTCATCTAGCATGCTTTAGCTAAACATATTTATTTCTTTAGCACAGATTAATTTACTTGTTTAATTCATTCTAATTACCAAGGGATTAAGAAAACATCGTGGAGAAAGCGATTAATGGAGGAACGAAAATAGACAGAAAGATGGAGATGAAAATGATCATGACTTAAAATACTAATATTTAGCGTCTGATACATGGTGTGAATGATAGAGATTAAGAAGATGAATACAATTGATGATAAGAGATAGAAACAAATACAGAAAAATGCCAACGTCTTGACACAGATCTGGATGGTGGATGTGCTTACCGGCGAATGGAGTGAATGGAAGAAAGAGCTCCCCTCTCAGGCTTGCTCGTCTGGTAGAAGTGACCTTGGTACAGAGCTTCCACGGTGGGGATTGAAAGGATTTGCCCTGAGACTCACCTCTCGGCCTTGTCTCTTAAATCTTCTCGGATCTTCTCCGATCAGGCTCAGACCAGTCTTTCTCTCAATATACAAATATCAAAATATGCTCATATCAAGTATATCTTCTCATCGAATTTCAGAGGCTATTTATAGGCTCAGCTTTGACTCTCTGCAGTGTGAACCCCACTTTATTGTTATGGAAATTCTGAAAAATGGTAGAGCAAATATTCCTTCTGTTACACGACCAATCCCGTCAGAAATGCACAACGGTCAGCTGCACACGTGTTTGGATCCTCCGCAATTGCGTTGCTCTTTTGTATCTTCAATCGTTTGCCCTCATGCGGTGTTGTTTTTTATTACCGCATGCGGTTGAAGTTGCGTTAATCACTTAGCTCTTTATTGATTGTCGCATGCGCCGTCATTGCGTTGATCATCTATTCATTCCTGAATGATGGGCGCAATGCAACGTAGATGCGTTGTTCTTTTCTCTTGAGCCATGAACGCATACGGTGACTTGATTTCCTGCAAAATAGACTTGAAATATTCTTTTCTGCCATTGCAATGGTGTCAGTGGGGGTATTGACAACAATTTATAATTTTTGTATTTCTTAGCTAATTTCTCTACAATTGACACAACTTTCTTTTCTTTTGGCCGTAATATCTAAATAACGTAGTATAAATAACTTGTATTTCTACAAGTTATCTGTGAAACCCGGATCTCCATTTTCCTACTTAAGTAAGTGATTAAAAGGTTAATTAGGAGAAAGTTAAATCCTATGTTATCTAAACAATCTAATAATTTTACAATTGTCATAATAACTGCAATAATTGTCACCTTCTGCGGATCAACAATTAGTAAAAGTGAATGTAAACTATAATGGTTAGGTATCATAGTTACGATAACCATATTGGATCCTGGAGTACGAGTAGAGAGGACCCTAAAAAGATAAAAAGAAGAGGAAACCTTGAAGACTTAAAATCCTGAATAGTGAAGAAAGGATTGAAGAACTGAGGAAAATATAGAAAATCATTTGGGAAAATTCATGTGGAAGTTGCACGGAGATAAACCATATTCACAGTAGCTAACGAGATTGGAGAGAAAGTAGGAGAGAAAATGGAAAGAGCGAGATTGGAGAAGAAATGGGAGAGAGTGAGATTGGAAAAAATGAGAGTGGAAAGAGCGACACCAGCGAGACTGGAGGCAGCGAGAGAATGGGAGAGAGCGAGATTGGTTGAGCAAGAGACTGGGAGAGAGCGAAGTTGGAGAGAAAGAAGGACGCTGGCGAGATTGGAAAAAGCGATGCTGGCGAGATTGGAGAGAGCGAGATCCTTAGCGAGAAACCTGGAGAGAACAACACTGTCGAGATCCAAGCTAGCGAGAAGGCTGGAGAAAGCGAGATCCTTAGCGAGAGTGGAGAAAGCGAGAGTTTGAGCGAGAAAGTTGGAGAGAGCGAGATTGTGAGCGAGAAAGTGGGAGAGAGCGAGAGTGGAAAGAGTGAGACCAGCAAGAAAGTGGGAGAGAGCGAGAGCAGCCTGAACGCCTCATTCGAACGTCACGCCCACGCGATCGAAGGAAACTGCCTGTGCATCGAACGACCGGGCATTTATATGTTGAATTTGGCCACGATCTTATAGATTATGCATTGAAAACCCTAAATTGAATACAAACAAAGCTTGAAGACGTAAGGGCAAACATCAATTAAAATTTAGGTGTCCGATTAAGAGAAATTCTTAAACCCTAAGAAATTGTGTTGGATGCGTTTGGGAAGAACACATTGAACCAAGGTGAAGTCAGCCTACGTTGATAAAGGGAGGATTAAACATTTGGCCATGTGGCCAAGTAGGTGGTGTCAACACCATAGGAGGTTTGGACACCTATAAATAGAGCCTTTGGGATTTCATTTTCAAATCACAAATCATAAAATTCGTAAAAAGAGGGGGAGAGTAAAGTGCATTGGACAGTGAGGGTGAAGAAGAATGCATCAACTTGAGACGAGAAGATCTCCCAATCTACTCAAGCGTTTCATGTAATTCCAAAGCTATCTGAAAGATAAGAGAGTCTAGTTTTCATGGTGAGGCTGCCGGAGAAGAAGCTCTAAGGAATTGGGCTGGAGAATGAGAAAAAGACAGAGGGGTCGAGCTATCGAGTAAGCTGAGCCAGTCTTGATGTTTGGATGATTCCAGCTAAACCATGAAGAGTTATGAGCTAAGATTTTATGGTAAGCTTCTTGAGACATTTTAGAATAGTTTTGTAGAAGGAAGTATCTCAAAATAAGTTTAAAACTATGAGTGATCTAAGCTGTAAGTTGGATCTGGATTCTAGGGGTAAAAAGGGAGCCCGAGGTAGAAAAGGGAACTATTAGAAAGGCTCCTAAGCAATTAAGGTGAGTGTTATAGTTTTGATAGTTAACATATGTCGTGAGTGTTATAGCTTTGACCATTAACACATAGTGTGAGTGTTATAGCGTTATAGTTTCGATATATCATGAGTGTTAGGTTGCTTTGATAGTAAATGTATATTATGAGTATTCACTTAGCTTTATACTCTGATATTGGAATATATGCATCTGTAGATGAAAATTACATGCTTTGGTAATATGATGTTGCCATGATATTGTTTATGTATGACTATGGAAACTACGATTATGGCCGGAATGTGGTTAGCATGCTTAACAAAAGGTGCTTGGCAGGAAAAATTGGTCGACTTCGGTCGGCGGGAAATAATTGGTCGGCTTCTGTCGGCGAGAAATAATGGTCGGCTTCGGTCGGTGGGAAATAATAGTCGATGACAACCAACGGGAAATATGGTCAAGTACCTAAGCATGACTAGCAGGATAAATAAAATGGTTGATGTGCACATTGACGAGAATTAGAGTCATAGGAAGGTTTCCATAGATGATTGTATTGATTGATGATATGATATGCATGCCACGTGTAGCATTTTGGAATAAAGGTTAATCATTGCATGAATAAATCCATGATCATGCATGGGTACACTGTGATTATTATTATGTGATTGATTTCCCAAAATGATGATTTTCATCTTAAAAAGAACCATTCACTGGGCTTAGTCGCTCACACTCTTCAAAATGTTTTCTTAACTCCCCCCCCAGGTAGTGGAAGATGAAGAGTTCTAGAGTGCTGCTAAGGTCAAGGTATGCCACGTGCCCCAATTACACTTCCGGAGGGTTTTTACGGATGTCATTGTAAACTTTGTTGTTAAGTCCTTAAGTTGGATAAACGTTATATCACTGTCGTAATAAAAAGATGGGCCTACTTAATCTGTTATAGTTTATCTCCTTGACTTAATCATTCCGCTGTGTATAAGTTATAGTATGGTATCAGAGTTATTCCGCAAGACTCATTAGGTAGTAAGTGTCAGCTCAAGGGTTGATAACTGCTGCAGTCGCATCCCTCTTCCAGGCTGAGAAGGTGGTCTGGGGGTGGGGTGTGACATTATCACACCCCCAAATTTAGATATATGCTTGTCCTCAAGCATATCTTCTACTAAGGCACTAATGCTCAATTCCTATCCTAAATTCTGCGTCGATTGGTTGGTCCGAATTTTCCACTTAGGCACATTACTTAACAATGCAATTTCCTTCTATCCTTGCTAATTCCTAACAAAGCCCTACTTTATTCTTCTATACAACAAATTTCTGCTCAAAACTGCTTTTCTAGTTTTAAAAAGAATGTTTACCTCTTCTTGTCAAAACAACTTGATGCGTCCGGATGCGGTGGTCAAACTTTGCGTCATTTATTAGAGACTATTGATCATGGTTACACCCTTCATTTTGGCTTGTTCCCACGAGTGTCATGCGAACATCCAACTACAGTTGTGTTCCAATCTCAACTTTAACTCATGAATTTCAGAGGAGTTGTCTCTTGCATTCTTTTATTTTATTTTCTCATTTTTCTCTTTTCATATTGCATTATTCTTGGAAACCCACCTTCGTTTTGGCTTGCTCCCATAGGTGTCATACGAATATCCAACTACGAGCAGACTTCTTTCATAACTTAACTCTTATCAGGTTGGGAATGTTCATGAGGTTTCCTTTGCGTTGACATTGGATTTATATGAAAATTTATATTTATATATATATAACTTCTTTAATTAATGAGCGCATTTTTCTTAATGACTGCATACTCTTGATCTCATCTGCTCAGACCTTCCCCACCTCCAAATTTAGAGATGCGTAAGGTCCTCATTGCATTGTTTAGATAGAGGATAGAGTAGTTGACAGAATCACCTCAAGATTGGCGACAAGTTTTTGGTTCAGTTAGATGGATCCAAAGTTGAGATAAGGCATGGAGAGGTAAAAGCCTTAAATATGATGACATCTACATGTACCACAACTTCAGAAGATGTTGAAGTATGGTTAGAATTAAACCTTTTTAAACATATGCAAAGAGAAACATGCACACTAGTTACTTGTACAACTAATTGGAAGGATCTCACCCAATTAGCAAAGAAAACCATTCGCATTAAAAGGAGTTTGGCTGAGGAAGAATAACGGTAGGTAGGTAAAGGAAACCACCGGGAATTTCCAGTAGAATCAAATTATGAGAATTTCAGACTTCCATTTGTTGTATAGTCAAATATGGAAGGACAAGGAGTTGCGCACCAGCGAGGTTTGTGCAGGAAGAGATTGAGACCTGCAGCTGGTTCAGCTATTAGAACATAACAAGACGTACTAGCCAGCTAGTGGCTGGTACAACCAGGAAACATTTTTGTGCTGAATAAGGCAAGCAACATTCAAGTATATGTTACCGTGAAAGGGATGACTGCTCCCAGTGCGGGTAGGTAAGTCCTGTTAAGAAAGGAATGTACATAGTTAGTTCGTGTACCTCAATTAGAGCGAAGGATGACTTGTTAGACAGGAAAAATAGCTAAATGCCACTAAAGCCAAAGGCGGGGTTTTAGTGGAGTTTAATAGAGTTTAGTAGTGGAATGACCTCCCTTTTTCAGAGGAGAGTTTATGCAATGATCCAGTAGGGAATGGAGTGAAGGAAATCAGACATGAGGATTTCCATGAGCAGCGGAATGGTCATTCCAAATTCCATTCAAAATTGAACACTAACAATTACAATCAAGAAACGGAAACAAACAGGTCATGCACAATATGAAATTACAACATGCTTAACAAAGATCAGGGGAAAGATAATACATACATTTGAAGACTCATCTTCAAACTCCCTCGATCACGAACGCTTGTTCAGACTCCAAGCCAGTAACACACGAATGCTCGAACACAACAATCGCAACACAGCACGATCACAACAAACACAAACTCAACGAACAGCCTCCAAAAACCTCGACCTCAGTCGAGTTGAGTAAGACACCACCACAATGGCTACCTTGGTATTATCGGTGTGAGAATCCAGAAGTGTGGACTCTGTGTGGACTTAGTTAGAGGAAGGGATCGGAGGAGTAACAATCATGTAGACGATTGAGCAAGTGGGAGATGATAAGAGTCTATCGTATAGACGAATGCTCAATCATATAGCAAATGCTTCATGATCGTATAGAAAATGCTCTGCGATCGTTTAGCTATGACCAGTCGAGTGAACTATCGTGTAGTGTCATTCCACGATCGTTCAGTCTCTCTTTCAGCTATCGTTTAGTGAATCCAATTCACTTGACAACAACTCCGTGAATTTTTTCGAGAATAGAAACTCTTTCTCAAATCTTCTAAATTTAGGAAAACATTTTTCCTTTTATCTCACGGTTACCATGAAACCACCAATAACCTCTCACTCAATTGGTTATTAGAAAAAAAAGATATAATTATCCAATAATTAATGTTATCATAAATATATATGATAACCAACTTACCATACTATATTTATAACCTATAGTTTTAATATTTCATCTAATGAAACATATAAACCATAGTTTTTTTTCTTTCTATTTCATGGTACTTAATGTAAATCTCATTTATATTTATCCTCCACTTGATGTATCTCATACATCATACGATAATATCATATATAATCGAATTTCCTCTTGTCAAACATTTCAAATCAACACCAAGAACCGATTCTCAACTTGAATCCATTGAGTTACCAAGAGGACCTTATGAACCTGTAGCTTAAAGTTCCAATGATACGTGAATAACTGGCTAAACTCTTTAGTCACGAGATCCACCATCTGTTAATTGCCAGACACTTCACTAAAAACCGATAGCTGCACTCTTTTTACTACAGATATATTTTGTGTCCATATCAACTAATCAACAGTACGATAACCCTTCACAGATCGCTCGTAAATACAACTGAGCTAATAACCATTACGTCCCTGTAGTTACATCTAACTCCTTAAGTACCACTGATCCCTCTAATGAATATAATTCATAGTCCTACTATGACTGTGTCCTCTCTTCCAAAGAGAAGTTGTGGCCACTATGTTCAAGACCCGAAATCAGCCCTTAAGGGAGCAATCTATCTACTTACCCCTGCTTTAAGGAATGAGTGAATTCCATCTTGTGTAATTGAGTTCCTAGCACCCGGATCAGACAAATCCCCAAAAAGGTAGATATGTTGAGTTGACAATCTGGCCACTCTCACCCATACTAATCAAAGGACTGCCCTCAAAGACAGGAGTTTCCAAAACACTCAGGACTGAAGTCATGTCACCTATGGTCATTAAGGTGAGATGTAAGTCTCAAGTATCAACGGCCTTATATAAAGAGACTAGTCATCTCGTGGTCTGGTCTTATACAAACTCTTTGTATAGGACACCAACGTTTGTATGTCTCCACATGAATGGTTAGGATCTACCATCTGTAGTAGTTCACAACATTTGCAAACCTCTACAAAATAGGTCGTATCCGTAGTGTCACTAGGATTAGGTATCTGTCCTTAATCCTTATACTACAGACATTTTTAGGTTATCACTTAAGACATGATCCACTTGTATATCTCATATACATGCTTAAGTTTACATACAATAACTATAGAGCTTTGTTTATTGGATATGAGTAAATGTCAAATAAAATAACTCTTATTTTATTCATAACAATGTGTATAGTTTACAAACTATGAGACTTCGGGAGAATTAGGACACCAATCCCAACATGGAGGAATTTCCAGATGTTGTAACTAGTAAAGTACTTATACAAAACCAACATGTTTATATTTGTTGAACCTAGTGTCATGCGAGAAGCAAGGATTATCAAGCTTGCTACCTGAAAAGGACATCGAATTTGCTGTGAGTTCGATCTTGGGTATAACCCCATTCCATAGGCACTGTATAGGATGCTGTCAATAGAATTGGAAGAGCTAAGGGTTCTTTTACCGGGAATATTAAATAAGGAGCATATTAGACTCGGTATGTCACTTTTTGAAGTACCAATCCCGTGTATGGGAAAGAGAAAGATGGTATTCTTGGGTTACATAAAGATTATAGGTAGAAGGTGTATATTATCCCTACTTAGGTGACCTCCTTGAGAGTACGCATGTATTATGTCATGTAGGGACTAGTTGAGTGTGTTAGGCTCACTGCTTATGTAAAGTGTATTTGTTGTATAATTGAAGAGTAATGTAGAACTTTGTTAATGATTGTCATTGTCTTAAGTTATGGTTGAGTACATATGCATTTTAGGAATCTAAGTCAGGTTAAGCAGTTTAGTAGGTAGTAAGTGCCAGCGAGAGGGTTGGTAACTGCTGTAGTCACACTTCCTTACAGGTCATTTGGGAAATCTAGGAACGGGTGTGACATTTGTAATGTGTTTTACAAAATTATTAGAAAGACCATTGTGAGTAGGCTTAAAGGGATCCTACCAGAATGCATATCAAAGTCTCAAAGTGTATTAGAACTTTGTTGATTGGCTCTATATTTTTCTAAGGTTGCATGTGGTGGTTTTGCAATTTTCACAAATGTTGTCTCAACAACTGTCACAAAAGATGTTATTTCCTGTAGTATATTTTCTTTCCTTATTTGGAAATATTTTGCAGATTTTTTTTTCATGATATTTTCCTTGTTCAAGGCCCAACTTATTATTATTATTATTATTTTGAAAAAAGGATTGTGCTTCCTTTCTTGGCTTTGGTTTTTAAAAGGAAAAAATAGTTTCCTTTTAGGGTGGTTCCATTTTGATTATTATTGTAGAGCGTTTCTATTCTTGGTGGTCGAATTGTGCAACATTATGTTTTTTTTTTAATCTTTACTCATTGTATTATTATTTTTTTGAAAAAAGGATTGTGCTTCCTTTCTTGGCCTTGGTTTTTAAAAGGAAAAAATAGTTTTCTTTTAAGGTGGTTGCATTTTGATTATTATTGTAAAGCGTTTCTATTCTTGGTGGTCGAATTGTGCAACATCGTGTTTTTTTTTTTTAATCTTTACTCATTGTATTCTGCTGTGCGATTTCAATAATTGAAAAGTGTAAGATCTTGAAGATAATTTCTATCTTAGGAGGAGCCTAAGGCACTGATGTTGAAAAGTGATTCTCAGTCTTAGAGGGAGCCTAAGACTTTGTTTTCGAGAAGGAATTATCCATCTTTTGGAGTACCTATGTTCCGTTAGTGAATGATGTTCAATGAGTAAAAGGGGAGATAATATTGTCATAGCGGAGTCTCAGACACTCTCGGAAGGTGAAATTTTCAACACTGATATAAACATACTTAGGGGGAGCCTGAGTTCTTTTGAGAGGGAGTCTTACATCTAGGAGAAACTAGGTGATTTGTGAGTTGGGATCTATGTGAGTTGTTGTAGTAGTCATTGTATTGCAGATAAGTACTATTGTAATTGTTTGACTCTTTAATATTAGTGGATTATCTTTCTTAGGCACATTACCTCCCAGACGTAGGTGAATTTTCATCAAACGAGGTTATAAACTTCTGTGTGTCTTTACTTGAACTTTTATTTTTGGTATTATGTTGTTACAGTACTTGTTTGTTCTTTTTGTCTAACATTCCTGTTCTGAGTGATGAGTTGTCTTACAACTTTTTCAATTGGTATCAGAGCAGGTCACCTTTATCTCAGGTGCTTCGATCATGAACGAAAGCAAAGAAGGTGGTTCCATACTCATCCTCCTATTCTAAATGGAACAAACTATTCTTATTGGAAAGCTTGAATGATTGCCTTTTTGAAGTCAATTGACATTAAAACGTGGAAAGCTATAGCTATTGGTTGGTCTCATCCAACCACTAAAAAAGATGATGGAAAGGAAATCGTAAAACCTGAATTACAGTGGTATGAAGCTAAGATGAAGCATCACTAGGAAATTCTCGAGCATTGAATATCATATTTAATGGTGTTGATCGCAACATATTCAGGTTGATTAATACTTGCGTCTCTGCAAAGGAAGTATGGGATATCTTATTTGTTGCCCATGAAGGAACTTTAAGAGTTAAAATTGTCCACGTTGCATTTGTTGACTTTGAAGTTCAAGAATCACAAAATGCACGATGTTGCATCAATTTCTAAATTTAATATTCAATTACTGAAAATTGCAAATGAGTCATTTGCTCTAGAAGAGAAAATTTCAGAAGAAAGACTTGTTCAAAAGGTGCTTAGGTCTTTACCTAAGAAATTTGATATGAAAGTTACTGCTATCAAGGAAGCTCAAGATATAACATCCTTAAAGTGGACGAATTATTCGACTCCTTACTCACTTTTGAGATGTCTTTGGATGGAAACCCGAGAAGAAGAATAAGGGAATTTCTTTGCAATACTCAGTTGAAGAAGACCATGATGATCCTAACAAGGAGTTTAAGGAATCCCTTTCTGAATCTATTTCATTGCTTTCAAAGCAATTCAATCATGTTCTCAAACGATTCGAAAAGAGTTATTGCCATTTTAATTCTAAAAACAACAAGTCCGGTGGCTCTCTTCCTCCCAAATAATTACTTAAGAAAAAAGTTGATAAATCAAACTCTTTTAATTTTCAAAAAAGAAAAGTCCTTCAAATGCAGAGAATGTGAGAGCTATGGACACTTTCAAGCAGATTGTCCTAATTTTTTGAAAAAGCAGAGTAAAAGTTATGTCTTAACCCTGACTGATGATGAGTCTAAAGACAGTAATGACTCAGAGGAAGATGTCAAGGCACTTGTTAGTAACATTTCATCTTAAACCTCATCATGTGAGATTTCAGAGTATGATGTATATGTAGAAAATGTTAACGATGTTACAAAACACGTGTCCACTTCTTCTTCTTATCAAGTTCTATTTAACAAACAACAAGATGATCTAAAAGTCTTTGATGTGCAAAAAATAAGAATTAAGTCTTTGATGGCTGACAATCATAGAATTATGTCTACTATTGCAAATTTGAAGCGAGAACTTACTTAGGTCAAAGTTGAGAAAGATTCTATTTGTAAAAATGTAAGAATGTTGAACACCGGTACCGAGTCTCTGGAGAAAATATTGACTAAAGGAAAGACAACCGCCAATAACTCTAGGCTAGGTTTTTCCAAAAGTGAAAGTCAGTTAAATAGATAATCTCATCTTAAAGGGAAGCAAAATATTGAGTTTGTTAGAGCCCAAAATCTAGAATCATATGGCATTACAGGAACATCCTCCAACAATTCAAAATGGGATAACTATAGACTCTACAAACTAATATGGATTTATAACTATTGTGGAAGATTGGGCCACAAACGTCCATTATGCTATCAGTTATTGCACACACTTCACAAATCCACAAACTCAATCAAGGCTCCTCGCTACTCTCTAAACAGATAAACAAATTATTATTAACAAAATAAACGTTATTTTGTTCGTGCATTAACTCAATCCAATAAACTAAGATCGAAGGTTATATTATGTAACTTAAACATGTATGTGGTTGACATACAGTTAGATCATGTTTAAGAAATAACCTAAATGGTCGGTAGTAAATGGATAAGGTTGGGTACCTTACCTTGATGACACCATGGATACGACCCACTTTGTAATTGTTACAATTGTTATAAAGTGTTACAAACAATTTTATCCTAATTGTTCATATGGAGACATGTAAGTGAGGGTATCCTATATAAAGAGTTTGTATAAGACCGGACCACGAAATGATTAGTCTTTCTTTATAAAATCGTTACTTGAAGATATTAGCATTTTAATAGGATGACCATGGGTGACTCGACCTTAATCTTGAGTGAGTTGTGAACTTCTATCTATGAGGGAAATCCTTTGATCTATATGGGTGAGAGTGGCCAGGTTTGCCGACTCAATATGCATACCATTTTAGGGATTTTTCCGAGTGGGGAGCTGGGAACACAACTACACAATATGAAATTCACTCCTTCCCGATCGTAGGAAAAGTAGATGAATTGCTCCTTTAAGGACTGATTCTGGGTCTTGAATAATGAGGGCCTTCATCCTCTCACTGACTATAAAGGGGACTAGTTTATAGTTGGGATATAACTAATTATTCATTAGAGGGATCAACGGTACTTAAGAAGTTAGATGTAATTATAGGGGTAAAACAGTAATTTGACCCACCTATAGTTAGGAGTAATTCATGAAGGGTCAACTTACTGTTGATTGGTTATATCCGTGGACACAAAAATATATATACATTGCAAATAGTGCAATTGTCAATCATTATATTCGTGGACACATTCATTAACTGCCAGTCAATTCATTAATGAATGTTGGTTAATTAAGGAAAGAGTTTAATTAATTAATCTCGTATCATTGAAGCTTTTAATCAATAGGTTCATAAGTGTTGGGGATTATGTCCTAAATCTCATGGTTTGTAATATATAAAATGAAATTAATTTATTTAATAACTTTAATAGGGAGTTATTTTATTTGACATTTAGATCTGTATAACTCGATCCAATAAACAAGATCTGAGGTTATTTAATATAACTTAAACATGTATGTGGTTGACATACAAATGAATTATGTTTAAGTAATAACTTACATGGTTTGTGGTATATGGATGAGGTTGGGTAACTTATCCTGGTAACACTACAGATACGACCCACTTTGTAAATGTTACAAACAATTTGATCCTAATTGTTCATGTGGAGACATGTGAGTAGAGGTATCCTATACAAAGAGTTTGTATAAGATTGGACCACGAAATGATTAGTCTTTCTTTATAATGTTGTTACTTGAAAAGACTTAAATTTTACTACTTACTTTAAAAAACTTATATTTTACTAGGATGACTATAGGTAACTTGTCACACCCCCTCCTGGGTTTACTTCATACCCAAAAGAAGGCGTGAAAACAACAAATATCACTCTTTCATGACATCTATTGCCCACTCTTGCTAGTTTTCTTTAAAACGATAAATTTCGCAGCGAAAAACTTAAAAAAAACAACTGGAAATGCAACTCATTTGGGAAACCAGTTTACACATTTTAAATAATTTTTACAACAGTAGTCCCATCCCGACTACAAACTTTATTCTAGTAACGATCTAACTTGTGGTAGACCTTGACCACTTGCCGCAACTTGGACTCTTCTACTACCTACAAGGAAGATATGAAAGTAAAACGTGAGCTTTTAAGCCCAGTGAGTGGTATCACAGTTTTATAAGTCTATTTCAACTCGTAAACATTTCAACATATTACAAAACGAGGTCATTACGCAAACCTCCATCCTAAATAAAACTATTCACAACCCTACCTACACACACGGTAGATAGTCAACATTTTCACATTTATAACCATTCATAATCTTATGTGCACATAAATCCCCCTCTTATGGGCTCAGAAGCTAAGCCCGTCGGCCCTCTGACCATCCCATGCAATGCAAGGTTTCTCCTACAGGCTCAGGAACTAGACTATTGATTAAAGCAAAAGACGAAGGGCTGTGCAGGCTGTGCGGATAGGCAACAACACCAAGTTCAAATGAGAAGTTCTCCCAAACTACTTGTGCAAATAAAGTGATTCTTGAACCAAAATCTTTTAAATTGAATGTAGTTTCTGTATGAGGGCTGCTATCAGGAAATTCTAAGTGAAGGGCTGTCAAAATTGAAGGAAACCAAGAGGTGTTCACAGGAAAAAGGACAGTTGGGCCAAGTAAAGAAAACTTGAAATTCTAAGGTCTCAAGTGGGAGTTTCAGGATCAAATTTTAAGGTAAGAAATTTAAGGCATTTCTAAACATATTTGTAGAAGGAAGTATCTTGAGTTATGGTCTGGATTAATGAGAAATTTGAGCTTCAAAATGAATTTGAAATAGGGTTCGATAGAAGGCCAGGGGAAACCGGGTGAACTGGGAGGGAAGAGCAATCCTAACAGATCACTGTGAGTGGTTTCTTATTTTAGTATTTTAGCATATTTTTAATTATATGCTATTGTATGCGGTAAACAGGTTGAGAAGGGTTTTGGCTAACACTTCCTAGGATGAGTTCATGCTATGCGATCATGCAACACACATACAATAGTAAACCATCTCTCGATGTGAATGCTACGGCTTCTAATGTTAGAACGCATGCGATAAGTGATGCGTTATTTTATGAAGTGAAATTATGGATGATATGCGATGGTGAAATTGGTTGAGCACTCAAGTTTCCTCAGCGGAATCCAAGTGTAAATTCCACTGAGTTTCCTGGTAAGTCCAGGGTCGAACTCAGGGACTTGTGAAAACAGGTTGCGGTGGTAATTTTTATGAAAACTTTGCGGTAACCAAATAAATCAATAGTTGTTGAGGTTGTTGTTTGCGGTGATGAAAAATAAATAAATGCGACGAATTTAAGAAAAGTTGGATTGCGTGATAGATGCACTGAGTATGTGGATGAACGGATTGAGAAGGTCTTTAGCTAGCGTTACGAGGGAATGCGTCAAACTATGCGATCGTGCTACAACCATGCACAACAAGTCATTTTCCAATGCAAATGCAATGCTCCTAAGTCTAGGATGCATGTGTTGAATGCAAAAGTGTCTATAGAGCTTATTCCTAAGTCTCTACTCTTGTCCTATGCGATGATGCAAGATGCATAAAGGCAAGGTGATCGCACACAACCATATCCTATCTCTAGGATGCATGCGATGCGTTAATAGCAAATAGTGTTTATTCCTAAGCTCCTATCTCTTGATTATGTGTTCTAATCTGACTCTCTCAAGCCTAGATTCTAACCTGACTTTCCTAAGCCTAGATCCTATACATAGACTACCCTCCCGAGTATTTCTAATGGACGAATGAAGCATACATAATAAAAAATAATCACGTAGAATGAAGATTCCCAGTTGTGCTAGCTAAATACTTCTCAACCCATTCAATAGATTTAGCTATTCATGTGTAAATAATAGAGAGTGAACAGATAGAGAAGGAAATTCCTTTATAAATGAGTTTGAGTACAAAATAACAATGGAAGATAAAGGTAGAGAGCCTAGTAGCAATTCCTTGCTGACCGAGGCTTTTACACTGTCAATCTCTATTCGGTTCCAAAGATATTCCTGCTTCCGCAGGCGTCGACCCTCTCTCTGTTCTGGCAGCTTCCAGCACTCTCCCAAGCTTACTGAAACTATCTGTTGGCACAACCTTCTTCTCTCGCGTCCCTCGTAAAATGGAAGAAAATCTAAGAACAAGGCTAAACTATGAAAAGAATGGTGAACTCGTAAAATTTGTTGAACTCCTTTTCTGAAGGATGCCTTTGGTATTTATAGAATTTCCAGGGTGAAAGGCGACTTCTCTCTCATGACTGCACAGATGGGACAGCTTTAATTCCTGACTGATGCGCCGAATATTTGTCACCGAAAAGCTGAATGTATTTGTTCGTTAATGACTATCAACTTGATTCGGATTCGACTGTCATCAACTTTCTGTTCCATTGTGATTAATTATACCTTTCACCCAGATGCGCCCACCAAATTGCGCTGACCAGGTTGTGGCAATCCTTCTTGAGCAAATGTTGCGAGCACAATCATCGCAAAGCCTTGCGGTAATGCTGCGCTCGACCAATGATTTTCTACAATCGTAATTTCTGCCTTGCGTCAACGCATTTTCTGCATAAAAACACAAAAATCAACTGGTTCTATGCGATGAACGCATACAACCACAATATAATAAACTTAATGCTTTTATGACGCAATTTAACATATTTTATCAACGCAAGCTAGCATTGTTTAAGAACTTAGCACTATGATAACGTGCATTTCTGCTGGACCTACGCATAAGCCTCTATTCTTATTTATGCGATGACGAAATGACACACACACAAATAATATCATACATATCTCTAGGGTGCATGTGATGCAGGTTGGCAAACAGAGCTTATCTCTAAGTCCCTATCTCTTGTTTATGCAGTTCTAATCTTGTTCTCTCGAGTCTAGATTCTAACCTAGCTCTCTCAAGTCTTAGGTTCTTTCTTTAGACTCTCTCTCGAGTAGCTCTAAAGGGATGTTTGGCACAGCATAACACAAGATAATTGCAAGTAATGAACTTCCTAGATCATGTTAGCTTAGTTCTTCTCAACCCATTTGACAAGTTTAGCTACTCATGCGTGCTAAGAGAGTGAACAAATGTAGAATAAGAACTTCCATTGTATAAATATAAAGATGAAGTACAAAACAACAATGCAAGAATAGAATAAAGAGCCTGGTAACAATCTCATGCGTCTCAGGCTTTTACACTGTCTTTTCTACTCGTGTTCAAAAGATAATCTCACTCTCGCAAGAGTCGGCCCGCTCTCTGCTTTTACACCTCTAGGTTCTCTCTCGAGTTGCCCTGAGTGATCTTTCGACGTCTCTACTCTTCTCTTCTCTGCCTTAAAAATAAAGGAAAACTATGAACACGGCTAAAGCTTCTAAGTTGGTGAATAGGTGAACTTAACTGGTGGAACCCCTTTTCTGAAGGATGCCTTTGGTATTTATAGAGCTTCGGGGTGAAGGCGGCTTCTCTCTTGTGTTTGCACAGATGAGATGGCTTTAATTCCCTGCATGATGTGCCGAATATTTGTCACCGAAAATCTAAATGTATTTGTTATCGTTAGGGCTGTCAACTTAATTCGGATTCGACTATCATCAGCTTTCTGTCCCATCATGATTAATTATGCCTTTCACCCAGATGCGCCCACCAACTTGCACTGACTCTATGTGGCAATCCTTCTTGAGCATATGTTTGCGAACACAAATCACCGCAAAGTCTTGCATAATGCTGCGCTCGACCAATGATTTCCTGTGATCGCTCTTTCTGCCTTGCGTCAATGCATATTCTGCATAAAAATACAAAAATCAATTGTTTCTATGCGATGAACTCATGCGACCGCAATGTTGTAAACTTAATGCTTTTGGACGCAATTTAACATATTTTATCAGCGCAAGCCAACATTGTTTAAGAACATAGCACTATGATAAGGTGCATTTCTTCCCGTTATCAATGGGTTAAAACAAGCTTCTAGATCTTAGAATATAAGATTTGACACTGCGATCAAGTCTTATGGCTTTAAATATAATGATGACGAACCTTGTGTATACAAGAAAATAGTCAACAAAACTATAGCTTTCCTGGTTCTTTATATTGATGATATCTTACTCATTGGAAATGAGACAAGTTTCCTTGTTGACGTAAAGGGATGGTTAGCATCACAATTCCAAATAAAAGATTTGGGAGATACTCAATACGTTCTTGGGATCCAAATTTTTCAGAATCGTAAGAACAAAACCCTAGATCTCAAGTATCTTATATTGACAAGATGTTGTCAATGTATAAAATGCAAAAGTCTAAAAAGGGTATGTTACCTTTTAGACATGGAATTCATTTGTCGAATGAGTCGTGTACTAAGATGCCTCAAGAAGTTGAGGAAATGAAAAGAATTCCATATGCATCGGCAGTTAGGAGTTTAATGTACGCTATGTTATATACACGTCCTGACATATGCTTTATAGTTGGAATCGTCAGCAGGTTCAAATCCAATCTTAGACACAGTCATTGGACTACTATCAAGAACATCCTCAAGTATCTTCGGAGAACGAGAGAATATATGCTTATGTATGAGCCTAAGGATTTGATCCTTACAAGATACACTGATTCTAATTTTCAGGCTGATATAGATTATAAGAAATCTACTTCAGGATCAGATTTCACTCTTAACAGAGGACCTATAGTGTGGAGAAGAATCAAACAGAGTTGTATAGCTGACTCCACAATGGAAGCAGAATATGTAGTTGCATGCGAAGCAGCTAAAGAAGCACTATGACTGCGCAAGTTCCTAACAGATTTGGAAGTGGTTCTAAATATGCATATGTTGGAACGTATCAGCAAGTAGCGGAAGTAACAAGGATCAATAAGCACTCTAATACATTAATTTTGGCAGAAACTAAAGCATGCTCATACTAAAACAGGTTTCAAGCCATACCTTTGTAGAACTTCTTCAACCTTTTATTCTCAGCTACAAACTTCTCCAAATCTTATTGTAGACCACCTCAAGATCTTCCCTACTATTCTCTTGGAGCTTTAGATTGAGTTTTGGGACACAAAATAAGCTTGAACGAAAGGAATTTGAAGAAGAGCTCACTGCTTCAACCCATTTTAATAACACCTTCTTTAATACGATTTTTTCAGCAAAAAATCTATAGATTGCATGCCTTAATTCTACTCCAATCTTCTCAATATATTGCAGACTATCATGCAAAGAAGATGGCTGCATGAGATGCAACTCATGCTTGGTGTTATTGAAACAAAAAGAGGTGGGTTTAGTGTGAGCAACTTGAAGATGATAATGGAAAAAACCAATATTCCAATTTTGTGTTTTTAAATCTTTTTCAATTTTTCAATTTTTCAATTAATTTCAAAAAATCAATTTATTTTCTAAAATTTAAAATATTATTAATTTTACAAAATTAATTTCATAAATTACTTTTTCTATTAAAATTAATAAATAATTATTTAAAAATTTAAATAATTCTAATTAATTTAATATCAAATATTAATTAATTTTACACAAGTCCACCTTTAAATATTTAAATCATATTATTTCTCCTATTTCGTTTAATTCTCAAAATTAAACGTGTAATTATATCTCATATAACTACTAATTCTCATTTGAACGTTTCAAATTAACTTATCACGCTATTCGAAAGTTAATCCATTTACGAGCTAGTAGGGGGACCTCGCGGACCTACAGAGCATGGGCTCCAACAATCCAGGATTAATTGGCTAAACTCATTACACTGAATTAACCCTTATTCATTAACTAATGGGTCACTCCACTAAAGCCTATAGTTGCACTCCCCTCACTCTAGATATATTATGTCCACATGATTTAACCATGATTAGTAAGTTGACCCTTCACAGGTTGTTTTTAATAATGGCTGGGTCAAATGTTTGTTTTACTCCTGAGATTATGTCTTGTTCCTCAAGTTCCTACTGATCCTCTAATGAACAACTGGCTTGTGATCCAGTCACTAAACTAAAACTCTCTCAGCCCAGTGAGAGGATGGGGCCCCTTGTTCAAGACCTAGATTCAGTATTTGAGAGAACAACCTTTCTCTGATCCCTAAATCGGGTAGGCGTGAATTCCGTCTTGCACCTTATGTCCCCAACTGTCTATTTGGTCTTACCCCTGAAAGGGGAGGCTTATTGAGCCAGCGCTGTTGAGCCAACCCTCACCTATGAAAATCTAAGAATAATTTCAAATAAACAGAAGTTTATAGTTAGCTCAGGATTAAGATCGAGTTACCTAGGTCATCTAAGTGAAATAGTTAGTCTTATACAGTAAACAGTGTTATAAAGTAAGAGTGACTTATTTCTTGGTCTAATCTTATGCAAACTCATTACATAGGACGCTCCCACTCCTCATGTCATAACATGTGTGGATTAGAATTACTTCGTTTGTAGCACTTTACAACTCTTTGTAACAACTATAGAGTAGGCCGCATCCCATAGTGTTACCAAAATAAGGCACCCGACCTTATTCATATACTATAGATCATTTTGACTATTTACTCGAACTTGATCCACTTTTATATCTCCACATAAAGTTCAAGTACTCATGTAATAGTCATGGGTCTTAGTTTATTGGATTTAGACTTTTATGTATACAATTTATAAAATCAATAATAAGTTTATTGACTATAGAAAATGTTTATCTTCTTACAAACTGCGAGTTTTAGGACATAAAACCCAACAACATCTGCCCATTACTCTGTATTGCGACAACAACGGAGTAGTTGCCAATTCCAAGGAACCAAGAAGTCACAAACGTGGAAAACACGTCAAAAGAAAATACCATCTCATCAGAGAGATAGTACACCGAGGAGACGTGATAGTCACGAAGATAGCCTCAGAAAATAACCTTGTTGATCCGTTCACGAAGGCCCTCTCGACTAAAGTGTTCGAGGGTCACCTGGTCAGACTAGGACTACGAGCATCATAATCTAAGGCAAGTGGGAGAATGTCAAGGGTATATGGATGCCCTAGTTTATTGAATTTTATCTCTATTTTTCTCAACATTGTAAAACATTATATTTGTATGTTTGTCTCACTGGAGTATTAGTCCAAGTGGGAGGTTGTTGGGAATGACCTAAAACTTGCAGTTCGTAAATATTTTTCACATATTCTATTTATCAATAAAAATATTATTGAGTATTTTATTTAATAAATTGTTATTGATATTGCATTCTGTTATAAAAATCCAATAAATGAATCAATAGCTATAATATGAATACTTTAACTTTATGTGGCGACATAAAAAAGGATCAAGCTTTAGTATATAGCCATAATGGTCTATAAGTATATAGATGAGATTGAGTCATCCTGGTGATACTATTGGATGCAGCCCATTTTTGTATACTAATACAAATGATGTGATCCTAAAATCATTCATGTGAAGACATGTGAGTGGAGGTATCCTATGCAATGAGTTTTCATAAGATCGGACCTCGAAATAAGTAATTTTTCTTTATAACGACCGTTTACTATTAAAATTGACTATTTCAAACTCAATGACCTAGGGTAACTCGATCTTAATCCTGAGCTAACTATGAACTCCTGTTTATTCGAGATTATCCTTTAACCTGCATAGGTGAGAGTAGTCCAACAACATCACTCAATAAGATTCCCATTTTGGGGATAAGACCGGATAGATGGTTGGGACATAGTTCTGCAAGATGAAATTCACTCATACCCGACTTAGGGTTAGCAGATAGGTTGTTCTCTTAAGCATTGATTTCAGTCTTGAACAATGGGGCCTTGCCCTCTCATGATCGATAGGGACATGGTTTATAAGTTGGATTATAAACCAATTGTTCAGTGGAGGATTAGTGAGAGCTTAAGGAGCAAGATGTATTTACAGGGGTAAAACGGTAATTTTGACCTAGTTGTAAATACGAACGACTTGTGAAGGATCTATTGGGGTTGATGCCCTAAATCTCATAGGGTCTTGTAGTTTGTAACACGTGTATGAACAAACATTTGTGATGTAATAATATGAGATATTTTCTTCACTATTGTCTATGAAATATGAGATATTTTAGTTGTATTAACCACAAACCAATAAACTAAGATCCCTGGTTATCGTTGTAACTAAGCATGTATGTGGAGACATACAAGTGGATCATGCCTTAAGTGATAACCTAAATGGTATGTAGTATATGGATAAAGGAAGGAAACCTTATCCTGGTGACACTACGACTACGACCCGCTCTGTAGATGTTACAAGTGTTGCAAAGTGCTACAAATGGTATGATCCTGATCATTCATATGGAGACGTGCGAGCAGGGGTATCCTATACAAAGGAGTTTGTATAAGATCGGACCACGAAATGTTTAGTCTCGTTATATAATGACGTTCATGACAAAGACTTTCATTTCACTAGGATGACTATAGGTAACATGACCTTAATCCTAAGTGAGTTGGGAACTCCTGCCTATGAGGGTGGTCCTTTGATTTGCATGGGTGCGAGTGGTCAGATCGTCGACTCAAACCTACCACTTTGGGGATTTGTCTGATTGGGGAGCTGGGAACTCAGCTACACAAGATGAAATTCACTCATTCCAAAAAGCAGGGGTAAGTAGATAGATTGCTCCCTTAAGGGTTGATTCCGGGGCTTGAAAAATGTGGTGCCACACCTTATCATGGCCCGAGAAGTGTTCACTCATAGTGAGACTATGATGTATTGTTCATTAGAGGAGTCAGTGGTACTTAAGGAGATAGATGTAACTATAGAGGCAAAACGGTAAACTGGCCCAGCTATACTTACGAGCGATTTGTGATGGGTCATTGTATTGTTGATTGGTTATATCCAATGGACATAGAAATATATCGTGGTAAGAAGAGTTCAACTGTTGGTCTTTAGTGGAATGCCTGACAGTTAACAGATAGTGGATCTCGTGACTAATGAGTTTAGTCAGCTATTCACGTACCATTGGAGCTTCGAGCCACAGGTCCATTAGGTCCCCTGGGTTGTCAAACCCCCTCCCAATTTACCCTTCTTAATCCAGAAATGAATGTGACGACAGTAGTTACCAACCCTTTTGTGGCACTTACTGCCTAACTAACATCTTTAACCTGCTTAGATCCCTGGAATACATATATAACATTCACCAAACTAATGAAACTTTAAAAATAACCTCCGAATACCAGGGATCAACAACAACATAACTACATCATATTAACACATACAGAGTTCAACGGTCCCAATATACTTTACTAGTCCCTTATATGAGAAACACATATGTACAAACATTTACAGAATAAACACCTAAAACTTCTCTCTAGACTTTGGACTTTTAACTGGAGTCCTTGAGTCGCAGAACAGGATAACAGCTAACCTCTCGGGAGATGACCACTACCTAGGAAAAGAAAAACATTTGAAAGAATGAGCTACTCGCCCAGTGAGTGACTTAATGAAAACATAAATCTCATGCTTAAACTAAAAGTAAGAAAACATAATACTGGAACTAAAACATGCCAAGCAAATGTGTACATAAAACTTTTAAAACCATTGTATCTGAAAACATAGCTAAACTGATTCCCGGTTGAGAGAGAACCCTCGTGGTTCAATCTCAACGTTGGATATCATGTTCAAGAGAGAACCCTTTCATTCAATCTCTCAAACATAAGCCTGGGCTGGGGTGAGAACCCTTTTGTTCAACACCTTTTAGCCAATGCTAGGAAAGAACCCTCGTGGTTCAATCTCATCGTCGGGTATCATGTTTAAGAGATAACCCTTTTGTTCGATCTCTCAAACATAAGCCTAAGCATGGGGTGAAAACCCTTTTGTTCAGCACCTTTCAGCCAATGCTAGGAAAGAACCCTCGTGGTTCATGATAACGGGCAGAAATGCACGTTATCATAGTACTAAGTTTTTAAACAACGTTGGATTGCGTTGATGAAATATGTTAAATTGCGTTCATTAAGCATAAATTCTATAATATTGGTTGCATGCATTCAACGCATTAGAACTATTGATTTCTGTATTTTTGTGTAGAATATGCATTAACGCAATGCAAAGATTGTGATCATAGGAATTCATTGGTCGAGCACAACTTCACCACAAGGCTTTATGTTGATCGTGCTTGCAAACATTCGCTGAGAAGGATCGCCGCAACTTGGTCAGCACAACATGGTGGGCGCATCTGGGTGAAAGGCCAATTAAGAGCGATGGGACAGAAAGCTGATGACAGGCGAATCCAAATTAAGATGACAGCCAATAACGGTCACAAAGTACATTTAGCTTTATCGACGATAATTATTCGGTGCATCAATCAGGAATTAAAGTTGTCCCATTTGTACAACCGGGAGAGAGAAGCCGCCTTTCACCATGGATGCTCTATAAATACCAAATGCATTCTTCAGAGAAGGGGTTCACCAATTTTACAATCTTTTGTTCCATGAGTTCATGCCTCTGTCCATAGTTTTTTTTTCATTTTAAGGTGGACGCGAGGGAGAAAGTTGTGCTGATAGATCGTTCCGGTAAGCTTGGGAGAGCGCCGGAAGCTCCAAAGATAGAGAAAGGGCTGACGTCTGCGGAAGCGGGAACATATTTAGATCAGAATAGAGATTTCAGTGTAAAAAGCCTCGGTCAGTAAGGAATTGCTACCAGGCTCTCTAACTTTATCTTCCATTGTTATTTTGTACTCAAACTCATTTATAAAAATGGAATTTCCTTCTCTATATCTGTTCACTTTCTGTTATTTACACATGAATAGCTAAATCTATTGAATGGGTTGAGAAGTATTTAGCTAGCACAATTGGGAATCTTCATTCTATGTGATTATCTTGTATTATGTATGCTTCATTCGTCCATTAGAGATACTCAGGAGGGTAGTTTTTGGACAGGATCTAGGCTTGGGAAAGTCAGGTTAGAATCTAGGCTTGGGAGAGTCAGATTAGAACGCATAATCAAGAGATAGGAGCTTAGGAATAAGCACTATTTGCTATTAACGCATCGCATGCATCCTAAAGATAGGATATGGTTGTGTGCGGTCACCTTGCCTTTATGCATCTTGCATCATTGCATAGGACAAGAGTAAAGACTTAGAAATAAGCTCTATTGACACTTTTGCATTCAACACATGCATCCTAGACTTAGGAGCATCACATTTGCATTGGAAAATGACTTGTTGTGCATGGTTGTAGCACGATCGCATAGTTTGACGCATTCCCTCGTAACGCTAGCTAAAGACCTTCTCAACCCGTTCATCCACATACTCAGTGCATCTATCACGCAATCCAACTTTTCTCAAATCCGTCACATTTATTTATTTCTTTTTCATCGCAAACAACAAACTAAACACTTTATTTATTTACCCGGTTTCCGCCAAGTTTTCACCAAAATTATCAATGCAATCTATTTTCACAAGTCCGTATGTTCGACCCTGGACTTACCAAGAAACTCAGTGGAATTTACACTTGAATTCCGCTGGGGAAACTTGAGTGCACAACGCAATTCCATCCACGCATATCATCTATATTTCCACTTCATAAAATACTGCATCAAGTTTTTGGTGCCGTTGCCGGGGACTTCAGCAAAATAGTTTGTTAACGGTAATTTTTTTTATTTCTTTGCAGAACTCTCAAAATCTGGCGAATTACGATCACAATCCGATAAAGAAGAGATGGCAGAGCAGCTTGGAAATGGAGCACCAAACAATAACAATGTCATGGAGAATCCGATTCTGTTGGCGAACGATCGCAATAGGCCCATCAGGGACTATGCATCACCAAACCTCTATGATTTCTCTTCGGGAATCATATGGCCTACCCTCAACGGAAGCAAATTTGAAATGAAACCGGTGATGTTGCAGATGATCCAGACTGCAGGTCAATTCGGAGGAAGGCGTGGCGAGGACCCACATGCTCACCTCTACAGTTTTATTGAAATCTGCAATACGTTTGTGTTCCCGAACATCTCTGCTGAAGAAGTTCGACTAATGTTGTTCCCATTTTCTCTCTGTGGTCAGGCTAGGAAATGGGCAGATTCGCTCGAACCAGGAGAGATTACTTCTTGGGAGCAGGTAGTGGAGAAATTTATGAAGAAGTATTTTCCATCTACCGAGAATGCAAGACGAAGGAAGCTTATTACAAATTTCGAATAAGATATGGACGAATCGCTTAGCGATGCTTGGGCGAGGTTTAAAAGGTTGGTCTGGGATTGTCTGCATAATGGGTTACCAGACTGCCTTTAAATGGAGATTTTCTATCATGGTTTGAATCACTTCGTAGACCGCTGCCAATGCGGCAGCCGCTGGTGGTCTGCTTGACAAAACTTATGATGAGGGGAAGAATATCTTGGATTGCATATCCAAGAACCATGAAGACTGGAGAGAGGGTGACCAGAGATTGAGACTTAAAGACTCTGACGCAAACAACGATGCTATTATTTCATTGCAAAACCAAATGACTGCAATGATGAATTTGATTCAAGGAATGGCAATCAGCAGCCCAACACCGAAGGTGGGCAAATCAATGCAATCAGTCAGAACACCGCAAGGTGTGCGACTTGCGGTGATGGGCATGCGATGGAAGATTGCCCGCAAAATCCACAATTTGTCTACTTTGTGAAAAATAATCCCTTTTCAAACACCTACAACCCCAAGTAGCTCACAATAACCACTGCAATCCTCTTCTCTAGAGAGCCTATTGAAGTAATACATAGAAAAAAACCGAGACGGTGTTCAAAGTCAGGCCACGTCCATCCATAATCTTGAATTACATATGGGCCAGATTGTACTTAAGTATTGAGCTGAAAATACTTCATAGGAAAAATTTTCATAAAACATGCTTACTGAAAGCTTGATTTCATAAATCATAGTTTTCATAAGAATATCCTTTGCTAATGCATGCTTAACAACATTAAGAGCACATATGCATTAAAACATAATACAAATACTTGTAACATAAACATGTCATAGAATCTTCTTTTGAAAACTACCATGGTTCAACCATTATACCAAAGCATATTTCATAAACTTTGTAACTAGCATGCATTTATAAACTTTAGAGAAACGCGCTGCTTGAAACTTCTTGTAAAATAACCAACAAAAAAGTAACTGTCAATAAAGCATGGATTATTAAAATATTTATAAACCATTTATAGTCACTCATTGCTCGTCGGGGCTCTTAAACGGTTTATATGCCTTTCCTAGCTCTTCTTGGTCTGAAAGGACATAATCCCCGGTTAGATTCCTTAGAATTCTCAGCAAAATGCTTTAGGTAGCTCGCTTACTAATGAAACATTCACCAACAAAACAACATTACTAGTAAGATGTTCATCAAGAGCGAGATCACCCTCATGAGCGAGATCGTCCTCATAAGCGAGATTTACCACTTCTAGCGAGATTTGTGACTTTTCCAGCAAGATTTGTGACTTCTAGCGAGATTCAGTGCAAAACTAGCGAGATTTTCATCCTTAGCAAGATCTACCTCTTCCTTAAATCACTCTCGCTCTCGCTTTCGCTCACAATGGTGGGCTGTCTGCTTAATCTTCCCAAGCAGCTGCCTGCTTATGCACCGATTCTCTGTTTCAAATTCAAAAATTCCTAACTCAAAATCCAGGACTGTTTTTAAGAAACTTCCTTCTACAAACTTGTTTAGAATTGAGTTAAATTTCTTAGCTTCAAAATATCAGCTGAAAATTCCTTGTACTTTGTCTTAGAGCTTCCAATCTTCAATCTGAGCTCTGATTAATCCGAGAATCTACCCCTTCTATAAATTCTTCACTTTTTGCTATTCTCCGTATGAGATATTTCTCCGAAAAAACAACCTCAAAAACTAGATTCTCTCAGCTTTCAAATAGCACTGGTCTTACTTAATTTTCTCAAGTAATTTTCCAAAATCGAGCTTCTGAGTATCCTCTCCCTTTTATACTTCCTACTGCCTCCTTTGTTCAATGGTCAAACTGCAACCTCATCCAGCACTTAGTGCTTTCGGTCGATTCCAATTAGTGAGTTTCTTCAATTAATTTATTTTTGCTTCCCTTCCTTCATAACCCTTATTAGGCATTCGCCTCAAAGCATAACGTTACCATACATCGAGTTTCAATGCCTTGCGCACATCGTATACTCCATCGTCTAACGCCCAGCACCTATCGTCTAGTGCCCAACGCCATCGTCTAGCATTTAGCATGCAGCTCATCGTCTAGCATTTATCGTGCAGCTCATCATCTAGCGCTGATGCTGATCGTGTAGTGTCGCTTACGCTATTGTTTAACATGTAGCACCATCGTTTAGCGTGAGCCTTCTCATCGTCTAACACATCGTTCAGCTCCGTGCAATTACTACACAATCGCCTACTGCATCGCTTGGTGACAAAAAATTAATTACCAAGTCGTCAAAGACTTGATGACTAAAATTAGGTGAACACAATATGTGATGCATGTCTTAAAGTATGCGTTGATTATCATGCGTCAGTGGTCATGCGCTGGAATGAAACCATGCGTTAACAAATGTATGCGATGACCATGCGTTCCTGTCACAAGTTTTCTTGCGCTCACGCCAAGTATAACGCGAACACAAGTTTCTCGAGTGATTCGAGGTCGAACTCAGGGACTTGTAGCTAGATGTATGCGGTAATGTGTATGCGACGGTTGAATAAAAGAATGGTGAGGGGTTTTAAGCTACCACTACTCCTACTCCTAACTAACAGACAATGCAATGAGAAGTATGAATGAGAGGTAGAGACACGACAACTGTTGACGTGTAGTAAATGGATGGAAAATAGATAAAATGTGAAGATGTCTTTATCGCAACCCTTAAGAGTGACCGCAAGGGCAACCTCAGCCAACGCAAGCTATGCGATCATGCCATACACGTCCGCCGCAAATGCACGTGATTTGTATTAGCAAACGGAACTTATTCCTAAGTATCCATTCTTGCTTATGCAATCTTAATCTAGCTCTCCCGAGCATCGATTCCAACCTAGCTCTCCTGAGTCTTAGGTTCTTTCTTTAGACTCTCTCCCGAGTAGCTTTAAAGGTGTGATTGACGCATACATAAGACAAGGAAACCGCAAAAGCCTTGTCGACGTAAGATTATTCCTATCTCTAGTGAATACATGCTTACAATGCTTAATGCGTCCAACCACTTACCCTCCCGGGTAGTTGGTTATTGCTGACTTTACTCATAGACAAGCATTGTGTCCACCTATAGACAGGCGTTGCTATAGCTTCACACTAAACAAATAAGGTTTTCTCACACACTCGCACAACGCATACCTTACGGTGGTTTGCTACGTGCTTCATATCTCTAATCCGCATGACTAAGTATGCGATACTCTAGAAATCTCACTAAGTGATGCAATGAAAGTTAAGGATGCTAAGCAAAGAAAGATGAAGGTGGAATTGAAGGAAACACAAAAATGCATTGAACACACATTGTATTAATTTCTTAATCTAAAATGTAATACAATACAATATAAGAAAAGAAGAGAAAATGAAAGGACCAGCTGGAAGCAATGACTTACTTCCAGCAGATGTATATCAAGGCTACCGGTGGTGCAATGGATGGGCGGTGGAGCTGACTCTTCTGAGATCTAGCTCTAGTTAAAGGCTCCGGTCGTCACTCGAAATGGATGAAGGAGATGAAGAACTCTCAAGCTTTTCTTCTAACGCGTTCGTCTGGATCACAAGGATCCACCCGAAAGTCGAACCTTGGGCAAAAACCCTCCGATTCAAACCTTGGGTGAAAACCCTAGATCATTTGAAATTATGCTCGGCAGCTTCTATTTATAGAGCTTGATCGCCAATAGCATTAATGGACTGCTTCTGATTTTGACATTAGCGGTGCATTGGTTTTTTTCTGAGTCTCTTCTGCTAACGACGTGGTAGGTGAAATGTCAACATCATCTTTTTTTTCTCGAGATAGCATTGATGCGTTCATTCCACCAACCTTGCATTGATCGCTCTATTATGCGTTATCATGTAGCCACAATCGTGCAGTGACTGCATTCGCTCAATACCACAACTTCTACACGATGACCGCAATCGCTTGACGATTGCAACTCCTATGCGATGGACGCATGCGGTTGATCACTGCAATACCCATGCGTTGATCGTATGCATTCGCCTTTACAATGGAGAGTTTCTCTGCATGCGGTCGTCTATGCGGTAGCCCGACTTCCGTTGTCCACTTCCTGTGTTAGCTACAAAAATAGACAATTGAACACATAATAACACATTATAATGGGTTAGCCGAGATTCTCAATGCTGAACGCCACAAACTCAGTTTCTCATGAATTCCTAACATAATTGCCGCATATTCTGCTTAACAACCTTCATAATTCTAAATAAAAGGCCTAAGATGACATGCATTTCTACATGTCATCACTCTCTGTGCATTTACTATACGATCGCCTAGCGCCTGCCTACAAGATCGCCTACCTCATCGTGTAGTGTCATTCACTTACGATCGCTTACCTAATCGTATAGCGCCGCTCATTTGCTACACGATCATCCAGTACCTTTGCTCGTACACACTTGAGGCTGCCGCACGCCTTATCAACACATCATGCCTTTCAACCCATGCGTTCATCCTTAGTACCAATGCATAGTTTACCCTTGCCTTATACACTTAAACTCTACAAGCCTTGGGTGCTACACACGCAACCTCATGCGTCCATACTTCTCCATCAACGCATGCCGCCTACACATTGCTTCCATACTTAGATAATTTTCACTTGTTATATTACCTAAAACTCACCCTTGACTAAGTATTTCTAACACTTAGAATTTTCTTCCTCCATCGGCCTATCTTCTTTACCTCCTTTCATAATTTTACTTAACACGCTTGTAACTCACTTATGTAGGAAAAATGGAGTACGGGGTTAACAATTACCTCCCCCTTAAAGAAAATTCGTCCTCGAAATTTGCTCGGACTTACTTATAACTAGAGTTTCACCACATCCTTTGGTTGTAAACTTTACAACCTTCTTCTTTTCTTTCCTCTTTCTTTCTTTTTATTTTACTACGCTTCCATTGTGCTACTCTGATATTAACTTTGTTCATATTAAATAATACTAGTACGTATGAACAACTTGGTCATAATAGTTCATTATATTTGTTAAACCCTCTTGTGACTCTTCCATTCTCCATTGAGTCATAGTATTCATTTATTACTAGGGTGGTTCTTTTCCCTAAATTCACTGGAGTTGACTTCACGTTTACCACCAACCTCTGAGCAAACCTGCTACATATTTAATTTCTAGTGAAAAGTCTATGTTTATCTGCGTGACTCCCGACTTCCACTCAGGTACCGGGAGTGGATTGAGTAATCCTGTCGGCCTCTACCCTATAGGTTTAACTTATTGGTAAATCAAACATTGGTCTACATACTCAACTATGCCTTTCTTCGTTGTAGGCCACCACTATGATCTCTTCAAGGTTCTATACATCTTGGTGCTTCTTGGATGCATGGAGTAAGCTGGACTGTGCGCCCATTCTAGAATAGCTTGCTCATGCTGTAACACGTTAAGCACACACATTCTTCCTTCCTTTACTAACATTCCATCTATTTCTAACTAAAAATCAGTTCTTACTCCCTTGCTTACTTCTTCTGCAAGCTTCTGGAGATCAGGATCCTTCAACTATTGATGCTTAAGATCTTCCATCAAAGTAGGTCTTACCTGAAATGTATCGATCAATCCTCATGACTGACCTACTAATAGAGTGGCCTTAGAACTTCTGAACTCCTAAAGTAACATTCCTGATACCGATCCAAGGACTACTTTGGATCCCAAGGATTTCTTGCTCAATGCATCAGCTACAACATTTGCCTTACTAAGGTGGTACTCAATTGAGCAGTCATAGTCTTTGATCAGTTCAATCCATCTTCTTTGCTGTAGGTTCAGTTCCTTCAGATCAAAGATGTACTTCAGATACATTGGTGGGTCTTTCCCAATTCATTATAGCTTCAGTCTTTTGTGGATCCATACTCACTTCTGCTGCTGGAACCATATGACCAAGAAATACAACCTGGTCTCAAATCTATCTTAGAGAAAATCATGGCTTCTTCTAACTGATTAAAAAGATCATCTATATGAGGCAATGGGTACTTGTTCCTGATTGTCACCTTGTTCAATTGCCTATAATCTATACATAACTGAGAGTATCGTCTTTCTTCTTGATAAAAAGACCGGCGCTTCCCAAGGTGACACACTAGATCTGATGTAACCCTTATCTACTAATTCCTGCAACTGAACTTTCAACTCCTTAAGTTCTTCTGGCACCATCCTGCATGGTACCTAAAAAATAGGTGTTGTATCTAGAATTAAATCGATAATAAACTTAACTTCCTTGTCAAGTTGTAAATCAAATAACTTTTCAGGGAAAACATCCAGAAACTCTTGTACAACTGATATATCCTCAGGTTTCAGCTTCTCGTCCTACGAAACTGTCGCATGGGTTAAATAGGCTTCACATCTTTTACTTAGCAGCTTCCTAGCCTTCACTACTGATATTAAGCTTCCTGAAAGTATTCTTTTGCTTCCTACAAATACTATCTCTTGCCTACCAAATCTCTTGAACATTATCTATTCTTAAAACAATCCATACAATCGTAATATTAATTCGGGAAATCCATGCTCTAGAGTGCATCAATTCCAAGAAATCCAACGGAATCACTTCATAAACTATAATTATCAATAATTACCCCAGAGCCTGCAAAACTCTTATACTATTACAACCTTTCCATAGCATAATAATAACTACTTAGGGACATGCTCTTTACAATCTTTCCCACAAGCAATGCAACATGCTAGATAAAAATAAAGGTATAGCACCATAAGCAACTATTTCATAAATATACGGGTTGTTGGATTTTATGTCCTAAAACTCATAGTTTGTAAATTAATAAACATATTCTGTTTTGTTTTTCGATAAAATTGTTATTGAAATTGTAATCTTGAATCCAATAAACTAAGGTCTTGAGGCTATTTAATGTAGTTTGAACTTTATGTAGTGACATAAATGTGGATCAAGTTCAAATATATAGCCAAAATGGTTTATAGTAGATGAATAAGGTTGGGCGCCTTATTCTGGGGACACTATGGATGTAGCCCATTTTGTAGTTAGTACACGATGTGATCCTAAATCGTTCATGTGGAGACATGAAAATGGGGGCATCCTATGTAAAGAGTTTACATAAGATTGAACCATGAAATAGTCACTTTTTACGTTCTAAACGTTGTTTTATGTATAAAACTAACTATTTCGTTAATTGATGACCTAGGTAACTCAATCTTATTCCTGAGCTAACTATAAACTCCTGTTCACCCGAAATTATCCTTAGATCTGCATAAGTGAGGGCAGCTCATTATCGCTGGCCCAATAAGCCTCCCATTTCAGGGGTAAGATCAGGTGGATAGCTGGGAACATAGGGTGCAAGATGGAATTCACTCCTACCCGTTATAGGGATAGTAGATAGGTTGTTCCCTTTAGTACTGAATCCAGGTCTTGAACAAGGGGCCCCACCCTCTCCTTGGCCCGAGAGGGGTTCAGTTTATAGGTTGGACCTTAAACCAATTGTTTATTAGAGGATCAGTGGAACTTAAGGAACAAGATGTAGTCTTGGGGGTAATACAGTTTTTATGACCCAGCCGAGATTATGAACAACCTGTGAAGGATTAGCTTACTAATCATGGTTATATAAAATGGACACAAATATATCTATAGTGAGGGGAGTGCAACTACGGGACTATAGTGGAATGACCCGTGAGTTGACGAATGTTGATTAGCTCTGTCTAAAGAGTTTAGTAAGCTAATCTCAGATCTTTGGAGCCCATGATCTATAGGTTCATTAGGTTCCCCTACTAGCTCATATGGAATAAACTTAGAACAGTATGATAGAATAATTCGAATTGTTCAAATTAGGTGAAGAGAGAGAAATCGACAAGTATATGTGATATAGTGGTCGGTTTTTTAAGCTAGAGATACAACTTTAATATTTAAATATGATTTAAATATCAAGAATATGAATACGTTCATATTCGGAAGCTCAAAAATAATGGAAATGGTCAAAGATGTAAAGAATCAAAGAGTTGACTTTTGACATTGAAAAGTCAAACTTTGACCGACCTTCTATTCAAATGTGATTTGAATTTCGAGAAAATGAATGTGGATTCATGCTTGGGAGGTCAAAATTAGTCAACACCAAAAAAATCAAAAAAGTCAAAATGCATACTTTTTTGTCAAAGTTTAACCTTGACAAAATGACTATTTTGCCCTTTGATTAAAGTTAGTGGGAAAATCCATACATTTGTTGGATAATTCCACTAACAAAATAGTAGGCTAGATGTTGGCTTATAGTGGAGACATTAAGCCCACTTAGATAGTGGATTCTAGGTGTTGGGTTTTTATGAATTTGTTTCATGCAATTTTGCATGGCATTTTTCTATAAATATAGGCATTTCAATTTGGATTAAAAACTTTTGCCACTTTTGCCAAAATAGTTTTCAACATTGGGTTGAAAAATAAAAACCCAAACCCAACCCAAAATCTATCTTCTAATTCCATCTCCTTCTCTCTCTCAGGTTCTTCATCCATCGGGTCCCACAACCCGGTTCTGAGTCCAGAGGATAGTAGGTCAGCTCTAATGGTGGTCCCTTCATGTTCGGGTGGAGATGAAAACATTTCAGGAGCTTCAAAGGTAATTTCTTAAAAAAAAACCTAATTAATTAAGTAGGGTTGCATGCTATTTTCCTTTTAATTAAAAGCAATTAGAATGTAATTAGATCCTTATCCGCTGCGTATGTCTCGTGTTCCATCATGTGGTATCAGAGCATGCTTTAATTATGCTCAATTGCTTTTGGTGGGTGTTTTTTTTTTTTTTCCTTTTTATTCAAAGGTTGAATGAAATATGGACTAAAGTGGATTTATTATGATTTTGGCATTGTTTTTCTTTAAATTTCTTGTGGAAATTTGTAATTGCTCACATGCTTATGAGCATTAATGTGTGAAAAAGGATCTATAAATTTGTTGGAGTCATTAAAGTTGAAATTAGGTTGTAATTACTTGATTCCGGGAGAGAGGACAACATCAAAATTGAAGGGATTTTGCTCACAGACCTGAATTAGCCTTCAGACCTGAGAGAGTGCTCCAAGACCCGACCCGAGCAGTGATCCGACCCAGTTCGGAGAAGCTCCGCACTCGCCAGCTGTCGACAAAGTATCTGACCCGTTTCGCACTCCGACCCAGTTCGGCACCCGCACGCCCGTGCACCGACCCGATTTGTCGCCCGCGATTTCCGTTCAACCCGACCCGCCCACGCTTCCGTTGACTGTGCCAGCGCGCGTTGACCAACTGGTCCAGATAGTTTGGACCGGTCCGTTTGACCTGGTTGAGTCGGTTTGACCAATTCAACTTGGTTTTTGGTGTTTTTGGGTCAGTTCGAGTGGTTTCTGAGTGTTTCCAGATGGTTCAAAGTGTTTGAAGCTGGTTGCTGATTTATGTAATAAATTAGTTATTTATTTGTTTTTAATGCCAAAATCGGTCCACTTTAGTGTTGTTTACCTATTATGCATATGATGTATAAAGTTGTTTGATTATGTGTGCATATAGTATGCCATATAGTTTTAAAACCCACCATAGAAAAAGCATGTGACATGCATTTGTTATATGTTATAAGTGTTATAAAAAATATACTATGCATGCTTAGTTTTAATATAAGTGTTATATTAAAACATATTTGTTTGAAGGAAGCATGTTATAGATGAATGCTTTAGGGTTATAGTTGTTATAATTTATTTTATAATTGTTATAAAATAACCTAGACTTCTGAAATCTATAATACAGATAAGATGCATGCTCACTTAGGGTTAACCACCATCGAGCAATCCCTTTTTTCATAGAAAATAGGTTGATATCTTGTAAAATCGAAGTTACAAGAAAACTCACTCAGCAAGATCTTGGCAAAAAGTCAAATAAGATGTCTAAGGTTGAAGGTTTTTAAGTTGACGGTTCACGGAACACCTACTACCTAGAGATCGAGCCGGCGTCTGAGTTAGGTTAAACCAGTTTTATGAGCATGCGTGAGTGGTGTGAGGTAATAAAATTTTTTTATCACCTAGACATCATAGGTTAAAAATCCAGTATAAAAGTTATACTCAGATGAATCACCTAGACTTAGGATATGTTTAGTTAGTCGAAATGTACCGCTAAGTATTTTATACCCTAACCGTTTAGAACACTTCAATTGGAAAGAAATAATGTACTTTTAGCTCTGGCGTCCCTAAGAGCTCACACCGTGAGATTCATGTTTGGCTTTGGGCTGCCCTGGGAGCGGACTCCATTCGGAGAGTGTTTGCATGAGTCAATACCAAGGTGAATGGGGGAAGTTGTTCATAGTAAGTGGGAGAAGGAAGTGTGTCAACATATCCTACGGTCTCTTCCATTAGGTCGCACTGTGAGATTCCTATAATGTGCCTGCATGTCTGCCCTAGAGCGACCTTACCAATCGGAGGGCTATATTATAGGATTCGGAACTCCGTGAACTCTAGAAATTGATAGGATCTCTCAGGTCCGTTTTCATTCTTGTCTTTCCAACTTTGGGAGCATAATGATTTCGATCTTTGAGGTGTGAAAATGGAGGGTCACACTTACGAGAATTACTAAGTGTTAGTAAATTCTTGACCAAAGTAGCGATGACTAAGTTACTATAGGAATAAGAGTTATTCTGGTGATAGTATCTAGTCAAGATAGTCTTGGTTCAAAAGAGGAATAATCAACTACCCTTCAGTGGAGGTTACTCTAAACTTTTGAAATATCGTTGCAAAATATAATAATGAAGGGTACATTATAAGTTTTTTTTTTTTTTTTTTGCTAAACTTGATTGGATTTAAAAGATTAATGTTTTTTTACTAAAAAGGATATCATTTTCTTTTCAGCATGACTAGCTCTTTAGTTCAACTATTAGCTTCTGAAAAACTTAACAGCGACAACTACTCAACAAGGAAAACAAATATGAATTCAACACTAGTAATAGATGACCTGAGATTTGTCTTAACTGAGGAATGTCCTCAGGCCCCTACCTCGAAAGAAGCACAAGGTAAATATGATTTACTAGTTGCTGAAACATGTTTAATGGAGTATGATACCTCAACCTGGATATTGGATTCAGAAGCCACTAATCATATTTGCTTCTGTTTTCAGGAAACTAGTTCCTGGAAAAAGCTTGAAGAAGGCGAGATCACCCTCAAGGTTGGAACATGAGAGGTTGTCTCGGGCGAAGCAGTGGGAGACTTGAAGTTGTTTTTCAACGATAGATATATCATACTTAAAATAATTTTGTATGCTCCTAAAATGAGACGAAATTTAATATCTATCACATGTATATTGGAACAAATGTATAAAATATCTTTTGAAGTTAATGAAGCGTTCATTTTCAGAAAAGGTATTCAAATTTGTTCTACTATACTTGAAAACAACTTATATAAGTTAAGACCAACTAAAGCAAAATTTGTATTAAATACTGAGATGTTTAGAACAGCCAAAACTCAAAATAAAAGACAAAAAGTTTCTTCTAATGCCTATCTATGGCACTTAAGACTTGGCCACATAAATCTCAAACGGATTGAGAGATTGGTTAAGAATGGACTTCTAAATCAGTTAGAATACAATTCTTTACCTCCATGTGAGTCTTGTCTTGAGGGAAAAAAGACTAAGAGATTTTTACTGGAAAAGGTCTCAGAGCCACAATACCCTTAGAGCTCGTACATTCGGACCTCTGTGGACTGATGAATGTCAAAGCTCGAGGTGGATATGAATATTTCATCAATTTTATTGATGATTATTCAAGGTATGGTCATATTTACCTAATGCATCACAAGTTTGATTCTTTTGAAAAGTTCAAAGAATATAAGGCTGAGGTTGAGAACCAGTTAGGTAAAACAATTAAAACACTACGATCAGATCGAGGTGGGGAGTACATGGACTTAAGATTCCAGGACTATATGATAGAACACAGAATCAAGTCACAACTCTCTACACCTAATATACCTCAGCAAAACGGTGTATCTGAAAGAAGAAACAGAACCATGTTAGACATGGTTCGCTCAATGATGAGCTTTGCTAAGTTACCTAATTCCTTTTAGGGACATGCATTAGAGACTGCTGTCTATATTTTGAATAACGTTCCATCTAAAAGTGTTTCAGAAACACCTTATGAGCTATGGAAATGGCGTAAAGGTAGTTTACTTCACTTTAGGATTTGGGGATGCCCGGCACACGTGTTGCTCCTAAAAAATTGGAACATCGTTCAAAACTATGCCTATTTCTAGGTTATCCAAACGAAACAAAAGGTGGTCTATTTTATGATCCTCAAGAGAATAAGGTATTTTTATCGACAAATGCCACATTCTTAGAGGAAGACCACATAAGTAGTCATCAACCTCGCAGTAGACTAGTATTGAATGAAATTTCCAAAGACGCTACAAATAGAGCTAGTTCATCTACTAAAGTAGTAGATAAAACTAGTACATCTGGTTAGTCACATCATTCTCAAGAGTTGAGAATGCCTCGACGTAGTGCGAGGGTTGTTCATCATCCTGACCGTTACTTAGGTTTAACAGAAACACAAGTCGTCATACCTGATGACGGCATAGAGGATCCATCGACCTATAAATAGGCGATGAAAGATGTAGACCGTGATCAGTGGGTCAAAGCCATGGACCTCCAAATGTAGTCTATGTACTTCAATTCTGTCTGGAAACTTGTAGATCAACCAAATGATGTAAAACCAATTGGTTGTAAGTGGATCTACAAGAGAAGACGAGACCATTCCGGTAAAGTACAGACTTTTAAGGCTCGATTTGTGGCAAAGGTTATACCCAGAGAGAGGGAATGGACTATGAAGAAACTTTCACTCCCGTTGCCATGCTTAAGTCGATTAGAATACACTTATCCAGTGCCACCTTTTATGACTATGAAATTTGGCAGTTGGATGTCAAGACAGCCTTTTTAAACGGTGATCTTGAGGAGAGTATCTATATGGCTCAACCAGAGGGGTTTATTGCACAGGGTCAAGAACAAAAGATTTGTAAGCTTCAAAAATCCATTTATGGGTTGAAACAAGCTTCTAGATCTTGGAATATAAGATTTGATACTGCGATCAAATCTTATGGCTTTGAACAGAATGTTGACGAGCCTTGTGTTTACAAGAAGATCATTAATTCTACTATAGCGTTCTTAATTTTATATGTTGACGATATTCTACTCATTGGGAATGAAGTAAGTTACCTAACTGATATCAAGAAATGGCTAGCAACGCAGTTCCAAATGAAAGATTTAGGAAATGCGCAGTATGTTCTCGGGATTCAGATTATTCGGAACTGCAAGAACAGAACACTAGCCATGTCTCAAGCAACTTATATAGACAAAATGTTGTCTAGGTATAAGATGCAAAATTCCAAAAGAGGTATGTTACCTTACGGATATAGAATTCATTTGTCAAAGGATAAATGTGCTAAGACACCTCAAGAGGTTGAGGATATGAGACGCATTCCCTATGCTTCCACAGTAGGGAGCCTGATGTATGCAATGTTATGTACTAGACTTGACATATGCTATGCAGTAGGGATAGTCAGTAGGTATCAGTCCAATCCTGGATATGATCATTGGACTGCCGTTAAGAATATCCTTAAGTATCTTAGGAGAACGAGGAACTACACGCTTGTGTATGGGACTAAAGATTTGATCCTTACTGGATACACTGACTCTGATTTTCAAACCAATAAAGATGCAAGAAAATCTACATAGGGATCAGTGTTCATTCTGAATGGAAGAGCAGTAGTGTGGAGAAGTGTGAAGCAAAATTGTATTGTGGACTCAATGGAAGCTGAATACATAGTTGCATGTGAAGCAAAAAAGGAAGCAGTATGGTTGAGGAAATTCTTGATAGATTTGGAAGTTGTTCCAAATATGCATCTGCTTATCACCCATGTTGTGATAATAGGGTGCAGTTGCAAATTTAAGAGAACCAAGAAGGCACAAGCGCGGCAAGCATATTGAGCGCAAATACCATCTGATCCGGGAGATTGTACATCGTGTAGATGTTGTAGTGACCAAGATATCTTATGAGCAAAACATTGCAGATCCTTTTACAAAGGCCCTCACGGCTAAAGTGTTTGAAGGTCACCTACAGAGTCTAGGTCTACGAAGTTTGCAAACTAGGACAAGTGGGAGAACTTTTGGGTATATGCCCTAGTTTATTGTATTCATATGTTTATTGTACTCATATGTTTCTCACTTAAATTCAACATTGTGATACTCCACTAGGAGTTTTAGTCCAAGTGGGAGTTTGTTGGATTCTATGTCCTAAAACTCGTAGTTTGTAAATTAATAAACATATTCTGTTTTGTTTTTTGATAAAATTATTATTGAAATTGTAATCTTGAATCCAAAAAACTAAGGTCCTAAGGCTATTTAATGTAGTTTGAACTTTATGTAGTGACATAAATGTGGATCAAGTTCAAATATATAGCCAAAATGGTTTATAGTATATGAATAAGGTTGGGCGCCTTATTCTGGGGACACTATGGATGCGGCCCATTTTGTAGTTAGTACAAACGATGTGATCCTAAATCGTTCATGTGGAGACATGAAAGTGGGGGCATCCTATGTAAAGAGTTTACATAAGACTGAACCATGAAATAGTCACTTTTTACGTTCTAAACGTTGTTTTATGTATAAAACTGACTATTCGTTAATTGATGACCTAGGTAACTTAATCTTAATCCTGAGTTAACTATGAACTCCTGTTCACTCGAAATTATCCTTAGATCTACATAGGTGAGGGAAGATCATTATTGCTGGCTCAACAAGACTCCCATTTCAGGGTTAAGATTAGGTGGATAGCTGGGAACGTAGGGTGCAAGAAGGAATTCACTCTTACCCGTTATAGGGATAGTAGATAGGTTGTTCCCTTTACTACTGAATCCAGGTCTTGAACAAGGGGCCCCACCGTCTTCTTGGCCCAAGTGGGGTTCGGTTTATAGGTTGGACCTTAAACCAATTGTTCATTAGAGGATCAGTGGAACTTAAGGAACAAGATGTAGTCTTGGTGGTAAAACGGTTTTTACGACCCAACCGAAATTATGAACAACCTGTGAAGGATTAGCTTACTAATCATGGTTATATCAAATGGAAACAAATATATCTATAGTAATGGGAGTGCAACTACGGGACTATAGTGGAATGACCCGTGAGTTAACGAATGTTGATTAGCTTCGTCTAAAGAGTTTAGCCAGCTAATCTCGGATCGATGGAGCCAATGATCTATAGGTCCATTAGGTTCCCTTACTAGCTCATATGGAATAAACTTAGAACATTATGATAGAATTATTCGAATTGTTCGAATTAGGTGAAGAGAAAGAAATCGACAAGAATATATGATATAGTGGTCGATTTTTTAGTTAAGAGATAGAGCTTTAATATTTAAATATGTTTTAAATATCAAGAATATGAATACGTACATATTCGGAAGCTCGGAAATAATGGAAATGGTCAAAGATGTAAAAAGTCAAATAGTGGACTTTTGATATTGAAAAGTCATACTTTGACCGACCTTATATTCAAATGTGATTTGAATTTCCAGAAATTGAAAGCGGATTCATGCTCGGGAGCTCAAAATTAGTCAACACGGAAAAATCATAAAAAGTAAAAATGTTGACATGTTGGTCAAAGTTTGACTTTGACAAAATGAATATTTTGCCCTTTGACTAAAGTTAGTGGGAAAATCCAAATTTTTGTTGGATAATTCCACTAATAAAATAGTGGGCTAGGTGTAGACTTATAGTGGAGACATTAAACCCACTTAGATAGTGGATTTTAGGTGTTGGATTTTTATGAATTTGTTTCATGCAATTTTGCGTGGCCTTTTTCTATAAGTATGGGCTTTTCAATTTGGATTAAAAACTTTTGCCACTTTTGCCAAAATAGTTTTCAAAATTGGGCTGAAAAATAAAAACCCAAACCCAACCCAAAATCTATCTTTTAATTCTATCTCTTTCTTTCTCTCAAGTTCTTCATCCATCGGGTCCCACAACCCGGTTATGAGTCCAGAGGATAATAGGTCAACTCTAGTGGTGGTCCGTTCATGTTCGGGTGGAGATGAAAACATTTCGGGAGCTTCAAAGGTAATTTCTTCAAAAAAAAAAAACCTAATTAATTAAGTAGGGTTGCATGCTATTTTCCTTTTAATTAAAAGCAATTAGAGTGTAATTAGATCCTTATTCTGCTGTGTATGTCTCGTGTTCCATCACTGGTACATAAAGTTACTTTACCATTCACAACATCAGGAAACTTCTCTGCCTCCTAGTGGGTCACTTCGTAAAACCTGCCCTACCACTGAGGTCGTCTTGCTCCCTTTCCCGTTTTTCTTCTCTTGAATCCTTTCCTTGGGCTTCTGAGCCACTAGGCTAATCTACCATATGTAAAGTCATTTTGTGTTTTGTCTGAACTCCTCGACCTAGCTGGGGGCATTCCTTCCTAAAATGTCCTGCCTGTTCGCACTGGAAACATACGTTTTTCCCTCTGTAACATGTCCCTCGATGATGCTTACCACAATTCATACATACGAGTTTCTTACCTGTACTAGCTACTAGCTCAGTAGGATACCAAAACCCTGATCTATCACCCATACTAACTAATAACGGTCAGAAATGCACGCTATCATAGTGCTAAGTTCTTAAACAATGTTGGATTGCATTGATGAAATATGTTAAATTGCGTCCATTAAGCATAAAATCTATAATACTTCGGTCGCATGCGTCCAACGCATTAGAACAGTTGATCTTTATATTTTCGTGCAAAATATATGTTAACACAATGCAAAGATGGCAATCAAAGGAATTCACTGGTTGAGTGCAACTTCACCGCAAGACTTTGTGTTGATCGTGCTCACAAACATTCGCCCAAGAAGAATCACCCCAACTTGGTCAGCGCAACATGGTGGGCACATCCAAGTGAAAGGATAATTAAGAGCGATGGAAAAAAAGCTGATGACAGTCATATCCAAATTAAGTTGACAGTCGATAACGGTCACGAAGTACATTCAACTTTATCAGTGATAATTATTCGACGCATCAATCAGGAATTAAAGTTGTCCCATCTGTACAACCGGGAAAGAGAAGTCGCCTTATCAGTGATAATTATTGAAGTACATTCAGCTTTATCGGTGATAATTATTCGAAGGCAGACGTGAGGAAGAAAGTATGTTGGTAGATTGTTCTAGTAAGCTTGGGAAAGCACCGGAAGCTCCAAGACAGAGAGAGGGTCGACACCTACGGAAGCGGGAACATTTGTAGATCAAAATAGAGATTCAGTGTAAAAAGCCTCGGTCAGCAAGGAATTGCTACCAGGCTCTCTACCTTTACTTTCCATTGTCATTTTGTACTCAACTCAGTTATAAGAATGGAATTTCTTTCTCTATATCTGTTCACTCTCTGTTATTCATGCATGAGTAGCTAAATTAGTTGAATGGATTGAGAATCAGTTAGCTAGCACAACGAGGGAATCTTCATTCTTTGCGATTATCTTGTTTATGTATGTTGCATTCGTCTATTAGAGATACTCGGGAGGGTAGTCTAAGGACAAGATCTAGACTTGGGAAGGTCAGGTCAGAATCTAGGTTTGAAAGAACCAGATTAGAACGCATAAACGAGAGATAGGCGCTTAGGAATGAGCACTATTTGTTATTAACGCATCGCATGCATCTTAGCGATAAGATATGATTGTATGCGGTCACCTTGCTTTCATGCATTTTGCATCAATGCATAGGACAAGAGTAGAGACTTATGGATAAGCTCTATGGACATTTTGCATTCAACACATGCATCCTAGACTTAGGAGCATCGCATTTACATTGGGAAATGACTTGTTATGCATGGTTGTAACATGATCGCAAAGTTTGACGCTTTTTCGAGTAATGCTAGCTAAAGATCTTTTCAACCCGTTCATCGCATACTCATTACATCTATCAACGCAACTATCTTTCTCAAATTCGCCACCTTTATTTACTTCTTTTTCATCAACATAACAACACACCCAACATTTTATCTATTTACTTGGTTAGCACAAAGTTTTCATAAACATTACCAACGCAACTATTTTCACAAGTCCTTATGTTCGACCCTGGACTTACCAGAAAACTCAGAGGAATTTACACTTGAATTCCACTGGGGAAACTTGAGTGTACAACGCAATCCATGAATGCATATCATCCATATTTCCATTCAATAAAATAACGCATCAAGTTTTTGGCACCGTTGCTGGGTCTCCAATTGGTTGACAGATCTCTGGTTCATCCAGAAGGTAAGGTGAAGGATATGCTGATCACGATTGATAAATTTATTTTGCCAGCTGACTTCATCATTCTAGACTATGAGGCTGACAAAGATGTGCCCATCATTTTGGGGCGACCTTTCCTATCAACGGGTCGTGCTCAAATTGATGTGCACAAGGGAGAAATCACGTTGAGTATAAACGGACAGAAGCTCAAATTTAATATAATTTGTGCCACGAAATTCCCGGATGAAGACGACCTGCAAGATTTCGATGATGACCTGAATTTGATTGAAGAAGAAAAGTCTGATGAAGAGTGTGAAGAAGAGGATGCCAACGCATCCGTAGCTGCATGTAATGCGATCGTAGCAAAAACAAACAAAGAAGAAGAAATGATCGAAACACAAGAAAAAGAGCCAAAAGAAGAAAGAAAAACAACGTAACCTTCCCTAGTGGAACCATCAACACTTGAATTGAAGACCCTACCAATCCATTTGAAGTACGCATTTTTGGGGCAGAATGAGAAGCTGCCAGTGATAATTTTCTCTACGCTCAACGAAGATCAAGAGAATGCATTGATGAGCATTCTCAAGAAACATGTGTGAGCACTTGGCTAGACGCTCACTGACATCAGAGGAATTAGCCCCGCGTACTGCATATACCACATTCGTCTTGAGGACGACCACAAAGAAACAATTGAAAATCAACGCAGACTTAACCCTATGATGAAAAAGGTCGTTAAGAAAGAGATATCAAATGGCTAGATGCGGGCATTATCTATCCCATTGCAGATAGCACGTGGGTCAGCCTCGTGCAATGCGTGCTGAAGAAGGGTAGAATGACGGTAGTCCCAAATGAGAACAATGAATTAATATCGCAAAGAACCATCACTGGATGGCGCATATGTATGGACTACCACAAATTGAATGCAGCCACAAAGAAAGATCACTTCCCTCTGCTGTTCATCGATCAAATGCTAGATAGATTAGCACAGAACGATTTTTATTGCTTCTTGGATGGATATGTCGGGTACAATCAAATCATGATAGCTCTTGAAGACCAAGACAAAACCACATTCACCTGCCCATATGGGACATTTGCTTTTCGCCCCATGTCGTTTGGCCTCTACAATGCGCCAAGCACGTTCTAAAGGTGCATGATGGCGATCTTTTCAGATTATCTCGAGGACTCAGTGGAAATATTTATGGATGAATTCTCCATATATGGGAACACTTATGAAGTTTGCCTAGCCAATTTGGAGAAAATTCTGAAGAGATGTGAAGAGACGAACCTGGTGCTCAACTGGGAAAATGTCACTTCATGGTAAAAGAGGGTATAGTGTTAGGACACAAGGTCTCCTGGGAAGGGTTAGAGATGGACAAAGCAAAGATTGAAGTAATTGAAAAACTCCCACCTCCAACCAGCATGAAGGCTGTGCGAAGCTTCTTGGGGCATACTGGATTCTATAGGCGATTTATCAAGGACTTTTTTAAGATTGCACGACCATTGCGTGCGTTGTTAGAGGCGAACAGGAAATTTGAGTTTGACAACAATTTCCTCAACGCATTCAGGGTATTAAAAGATGCGTTGATTACCATGAACGTACTAATTGCGCCGGATTGGACAATGTCGTTTGAAATCATGTGTGACGCAAGCGGGTATACGATGGAGACTGCATTAGTGCAAAAGAAGAAAACTATTTTGCACCCCATTGCATATGCGAGTAAAACTCTAAACCCTGCACAAATAAATTATACTACCACTGAGAAAGAACTCCTGGCTGTGATTTTTGCATTGGAGAAATTCAGGGCATATCTGTTGGGAACCAAGGTATTCATTCACACTGATCACTCGACAATCAAATATTTAATGACAAAAAAAGATGCAAAGCTGAGGTTGATCATATGGGTTCTCCTCCTTCAAGAATTTGATATCGAGATAATTGATTGGAAGGGGACGGAGAATTAAGTTGCAGATCAATGTCTAGATTGAAAAATCTCGAGGTTGATCGCAATGAATCTGAGGTGAGTGTTGTGTTCCCAGACGAGCAGTTGCTCCACAAAGAGGAATTGCCCTGGTATTGGACATCGTTAATTATTTTGTTTGTGAACAATTCCCTGAAGATTACACTTATCATCAATAGAAGAAGCTCAAGAATGAATGCAGACACTATTATTAGGATGAGCCGAATCTGTATAAAAGAGGTGCAGACCAAATCATTCGATTATGCATACCAGATACTGCTCAACAACGCATATTGTCACAATGCCACGACTCACCATATGGTGGGCACTTTGGAGGGCAACGAACTGCAACCAAAGTTTTGCAAAGTGGATTCTTTTGGCCTTCATTGTTTAAGGATGCTGCCGACTACGCAATGAAATGTGATCGGTGTCAATGCACAGGCAACATTTCATGGAAGAACGCAATGCCAATGAACACTATCTTGGAGCTGGAACTATATGACGTATGAGGGATTGATTTCATGGGACCATTCGCTCATTCTCTCCAAGTGGGTAGAGGCAACAGCATGCACCGCAAGTGAATATGGCGGTAGTCTCCCAGTTCCTGAAGAAAAATATTTTCACTCATTTTGGCACTCCCCATGCCATCATAAGTGATGAAGGATCACACTTTGTCAATCATAATATCAAGGAGCTACTGCGCAAGTACAATATCTTTCACAAAGTGGCCACCGCATACCATCCGCAAACGAATGGCCAGGCTGAAGTGTCCAATCGTGACATTAAATTGATATCTGAGAAGGTAGTAAAGCCTTCGCGGAAAGAGTGGGCAATGAAGCTTGATGATGTGTTATGGGCATACCGGACCGCATTTAAAACACCTATAGGTATGTCCCCCTATGCATTGGTATTTGGTAAGGCGTATCATTTGCCTTTAGAGCTGGAGTATAAAGCATTGTGGGCGGTCAAGAAACTGAATTTTGATTTGAAGAAAGCAGGGGAAGCGCGAAAACTGTAGATGGTCGAGCTAGAAGAATGGAGGATCAATGCATATGAGAATGTGAACATTTATAAAGAGCGTACCAAGCACCGGCATGATAAACGCATATGCACTAGAAACCTCCAAGTCGAGCAAAAGGTCTTACTTTTCAATTCAAGATCGCGGCTCTTCCTGGGAAAATTAAAATCGCGCTAGTCCGGTCCTTTCATCATCAAAGAAATATTTCCACATGGTGTGGTGGAACTGATCACCAAGGATGGCAATCGAACATTCAAGGTTAATGGATAACGGATCAAGGCATATTGTGGAGAAGATTTCCAACCAGAAATAGCCTCCGCAAAGTTGAAAAATCCGGACTACCCTCTTACATGACTTTTGAACTCTCTTTCCTTCGTCACTTTACTTTTATTCAAACTATCTGCATCTTACTCATTCTTATAATTTCCTTCTTTCTAAAAAAAAAACTTGTTTTGTTTTAAAATCATTTGACCCTCTCTTTATCTGTTTACAATGATTAAGGCACAGGATTGCGGAGATATTACCAGAAGAAACAAATGATCTCACTCCATCACCACAATCCACAGAAGCAAAGATCGCTGCAAGGATGGATGCATCAATACATACTACGGACGATAGCGCAAAATTTGGGGCTGTACTCTTCCTTATCCTTATTTCAAATGTCGCGTTATCACATTGCATTTCACTTTTCAAGGTTTTATCACTGCATCCTCCTTGATTACCGCAATCATTCAACCAGTAGATAAATTTAGTAGTTTACCACATTCTGTTTCTTTGCCAAGTATGATTTCAATGATGAAAAATATGTTTCTATCTCCTCCGTATATATTAGAGTCAACTTAATCTTCAGATAGTCGCCTCATGAAATATTTCTAGAAGTTAGGGGTTTGCTAGCTTTCTTTCAAACTCTCTTTACAACGCATTCTATGACCATCGCATGACTTAGTTTAATTTCTTTTGGCAATGAGGACATTGCCGCATTTTAATTTTGGGGGTGAGGTATTTATTTTCGGCCTTGCTATAAAAAAAAGGAAAATATATTTTTTTAAGAATAACAACTCCACTGTCAACGCAATGGGAAGCCCATGTTGATAAGAGTTAAGTTGTGAAAGGAACTTACCCATAGTTGAATGCCCGCATGACACACATGGGGGCAAGCCAAAACGAAAGTAAGTCACTAGGATCAAAGCATAAATCAATGACCGCAACATCAATGCCAAATCAATATGAGTTTAGTCTAAGAAAGAGTGCATTGCTCGTAGTTGGATGTCTGCATGACACCCGTGGGGGCAAGCCAAAATGAAGGCAAGCACTCGAATCAGTGCAAGGTCAGAAAAAAATAGCAATAAAGAAAATTTTTGTGCAAGGATAAATCATTTGACACCCCGAAGGAAAATTTTATTTTTGAAATAAATCATACGATGTTCCAGAATTTAGTAAAGTCCTTTTGAAAATCTCTATGTCTTAGAAATATTTTAGGAAGATACTTGAATAAAACTAAAGGAAATTCTGGCATATAGGATTTGAACGAAGTATTCTTGAGAAATCTAGGAAAAGAACTTTCTGGTGAACTTGCTAAAGGAATCTTTAGCTTATACTTGAGGACAAGCATTGTTTAAATTTGTAGGTATGATAACGGCCAGAAATGCACGCTATCATAGTGCGAAGTTCTTAAACAATGTTGGATTGCGTTGATGAAATATGTTAAATTGCGTCCATTAAGCATAAAATCTATAATACTGCGGTTGCATGCGTCCAACGCATTAGAATAGTTGAACTTTATATTTTCGTGCAGAATATGTGTTAACACAATGCAAAGTTGGCGATTATAGAAATTCACTGGTTGAACGCAACTTCACCGCAAGACTTTGCGTTGATCGTGCTCACAAACATTCGCCTAAGAAGAATCACCGCAACTTGATCAGCGCAACATGGTGGGTGCATCCGAGTGAAAGGATAATTAAGAGCGATGGGACAGAAAGCTGATGACAGTCGGATCCAAATTAAGTTGACAGCCGATAACGGTCACGAAGTACATTCAACTTTATCGGGGATAATTATTCGATACGTCAATCAGGAATTAAAGTTGTCCCATCTGTACAACCAGGAAAGAGAAGCCGCCTTTCACCTTGGAAGCTCTATAAATACCAAGTGTATTCTTCAGAGAAGGGGTTAAGCAGTCGATTAATTCATCACTTTACAAGTTCATGCCTCTGTCCATAGTTTTCTTTCATTTTAAGGCAGACGCGAGGAAGAAAGTGTGTTGGTAGATCATTCCGGTAAGCTTGCGAAAGCACCGGAAACTCCAAGACAGAGAGAGGGTCGACACCTGCGGAAGCGGGAACATTTGTAGATCAGAATAGAGATTCAGTGTAAAAAGCCTCGGTCAGCAAGGAATTGCTACCAGGCTCTCTACCTTTACTTTCCATTGTCATTTTGTACTCAACTCAGTTATAAGAATAGAATTTCTTTCTCTATATCTATTCACTCTTTGTTATTCATGCATGAGTAGCTAAATTAGTTGAATGGGTTGAGAAGCAGTTAGCTAGCACAACGAGGGAATCTTCATTCTTTGCGATTATCTTGTTTATCTATACTGCATTCGTCTATTAGAGATACTCAGGAGGGTAGTCTAAGGACAAGATCTAGACTTGGGAAGGTCAGGTCAGAATCTAGGTTTGAAAGAACCAGATTAGAATGCATAAACGAGAGATAGGCGCTTAGGAATGAGCACTATTTGTTATTAACGCATCGCATGCATCTTAGCAATAAGATATGATTGTATGCGGTCACTTTGCTTTCATGCATTTTGCATCAACGCATGGGACAATAGCAGAGATTTAGAGATTATCTCTATGGACATTTTGCATTCAACACATACGTCCTAGACTTAGGAGCATCGCATTTACATTGGGAAATGACTTGTTGTGCATGGTTGTAACATGATCGCAAAGTTTGACGCATTACCGAGTAACGCTAGCTAAAGATCCTTTCAACCCGTTCATCGCATACTCATTGCATCTATCAACGCAACTATCTTCCTCAAATTCGCCGCCTTTATTTACTTCTTTTTCATCAACACAACAACACACCCAACACTTTATTTATTTACTTGGTTACCACAAAGTTTTCATAAACATTACCAACGCAACTATTTTCACAAGTCCCTATGTTCGACCCTGGACTTACCAGGAAACTCAGAGGAATTTATACTTGAATTTCGCTGGGGAAACTTGAGTGCACAACGCAATCCATCAACGCATATCATCCATATTTCCATTCAATAAAATAATGCATCACTAACCACAGGTCTTGGCTTCTTTCTTCTTACACCATGCTGACTTGTAGTTCTCTGTCTCTTCCTAACTGCCTGACCAGAAAATGGAGGTCTAGAACTCTCACCTCTTGACTTTGCTGAAGCTCGCTATTGTTCTTCCTTTGCTCCCTATCCTTTATCAAGATCTATTAGTCTTTCTCAACACTGTACTTCCTTTTCGAATCCGCTAGAATGGACTCGACACTTTCCGCCAACCTCTTGGCGATCCTGTTAAATATTTTGTCCTCTAACTGAGGATCTGTTCCTGTCTGTGGAATCCTCGACTCCCCGTTTGAAGTCGTGGTGATAGAAAATTGGAAGTCAATTTTACTCGATAACCAACTTCCCTTAGACGTGGTATGCGATGCATGTTCCTAAGATATTCGTTGATAGTCATGCATTGGAATGAAAATTGCGTTAACGAATCTATGCAATGACCATGCGTCCTGCCACAAGTTTTCTTGCGTTCACGCCAAGTATAACATGGATGCAAGTTTCTCAGGTAATCCGAGGTCGAACACAGGGACTTGTAACTATATGTTTGATTGTGCATGCGGCAATTGAATAAAAGAATGGAAGGGATATTGCTACGTTAATCCTACTACTACTTCTATCTAACAGACAACGCAATGAGAATTATGCATGAAAGGTAGAGATGCGACAAACCTTGACATGAAATAAATTTATGGGAAAATAGATAAAATGCGGAGATGTTTTCATTGCAACCCTTAAGAGTGACCGCAAGGGCAACCCTAGTCAATGCAAACTAATGCGATCATGCAACACTCATACAATAGTAAACCACCTATCGGTGCGAATGCTACAGCTTCTAATGCTAGAACGCATGCGATGTATGTGCAGAGGTGTCTATAGGGCCTACACATAAGCCTTTAATTCTTGTCTATGCGATGATACACCACAAGGCGACCATATATCATCATTCCTATTCCTAGGGTACATACGATGCAGTGTTGACAAACAGAGCTTATCTTTAAGTCCCTATCTCTTGCTTATGCCAATCTAATCTCACTCTTCCGAGTCTAGATTCTAACCTAGCTCTCTCGAGTCATTAGGTTCTTTCTTTAGACTCTCTTTCGAGTAGCTCTAAAGGGGTGTTGGGCACAACATAAGACAAGACAAACGCATGAACTTGGTTGGCGCAAGATTATTACTATCCCTAGTGAACAATGCATACCTTGCTTAATGCGTCCAACCACTTACCCTCCCGGGCAGTTGATTGTTGCTAACTTCACTCATAGACAAGCAATGCGTTAGTCTATAGACAAGCATTGCAACAGCTTCAAACTAAGCAAATATGGTTACTTATACACTCACGCAACGTACACCTCTCGGTGGGTTGCTACATGCTTCATATTCCTAATCCACATGACTAAGTATGCAATACCCAAGTAATCCCACTAAGTGTTGCAATGAAAGTAAAGATGCTAAGTAAGAAGATGAAGATGGAGGTGAAGGAACAGAGAAATGCATTGAAAACAATTGTATTAATCCCTTAATTCCAAATGTCATACAATACAATATAGAAAAAGAAAGGAAAAAAGAAATGACCGGTTGGAAGCAAAGATTAGCTCCCAGCAGATGTGCGTCAAGGCTGTCGGTGATGCCATGGATGGACGGATGAGTTGACTCTCTCGAGATCTAACTCTGGTCGAAGGCTCTGGTCGTCACTCGAAATGGATGAAGGAGGTGAAGAACTCTCAGTCGTCTTCTCACGCGTTGTCTGGATCGTAAGGATCCGCCATAGGCGAACCTCAGACGAAAACCTTGGATAAAATGAATTTCAGATCATCGACTTCTATTTATAGAGTTTGGGTTGCTAACAGCATTAATTGGACTGCTCTGAGTCTGACGTTCGTCGCGTTTCTTAACCTCTGCCACTAATGACGTGGTAGGTGAAATGTCAACATCATCTTTGTATTTTCTCGAGGTAGATGCGTTGATGCATTCATTCCACCTACCTTGCGTTGATCCCATTGGTTGCGTTGTCACGCAGCCGCAGTCATTTAATGGTCGTATTCGCTTAACACCACAACTCTACACGATGACCGCATTCGCTTTGATGAGCACAACTCCCATGCAATGGACGCATACAGCAAATTACCGCAACATCCATGCGTTGATCGATGCGTTTTCCTTGCAATGGAGTGTTTCTCCACATGCGGTCATCTATGCGATGTCCAATTTTCGCATTTGCATTCATTTCCTGCATTGGCTACAAAAATAGAACATTGAATGCATAATTAACGCAAAGTGATGGGTTAGCTAAGTTTCAACATGCTGATCCACATAAGCTCATATTCTTGTGAATTCCTATCATGCTCGATGCATATTCTGCCTAACAACCTTCATAATTCTAAGTAAAAGGCCTAAGATGACATGCATTTCTGCATGTCATCAAGTCGTTTCCTGATTTACTGGGTCTTTACCTTTCCGTTCATTGGAATCTGGATTCCCTTGAATATCGGAACTTCTAAAGGTAGGGTCAGGGGATCTACTGTCTGACTGCTCTGCATGCCACTTATTCTCAACATCCCTTCCTAATTATGTAGTACACATGTTAGGAACTTATGTTAAGGGACCTAGACTCATGCATGAACTCTCTCTCTCTCTTTTCCCAAAATCTTATGGTCTCATACCAACTTGTCACACCCCCTCCCAAATTACCCTTCTTAATCAAGAAGTGAATATGACGACAGTAGTTACCAACCCTTTTATGGCACTTACTACCTAACTAACATCCTTAACCTGCTTAGATCCCTGGAATACACATATAACATTCACCAAACTAATGAAACTTTAAAAATAACCTCAGAACACCAGGGATCAACAACAACATAACTACATCATATTAATACATATAGAGTTCAGCGGTCCCAGTATAATTTACAAGTCCCTAATATGAGCAACACATATGTACAGACATTTACAAAATAAGCACCTAAAACTTCTCTCTAGACTTTGGACTTTTAACTGAAGTCCTTGAGTGGCAGAGCAGGATGACAGCTAACCTCTAGGGAGATGACCACTACCTGGGAAAAGAAAAACATTTGAAAGAATGAGCTACTTGCCCAGTGAGTGACTTAATAAAAACATAAATCTCATGCTTAAACTGAAAGCTAGAAAACATAATACTGGAACTAAAACATGCCAAGCAAACGTGTACATACAACTTTTAAAACCATTGTATCTGAAAACATAGCTAAACTGATTCCTGGTTGAGAGAGATCCCTCGTGGTTCAATCTCAATGTCGGGTATCATGTTCAAGAGAGAACCCTTTTGTTCAATCTCTCAAACATAAGCCTGGACTGGGGTGAGAACCCTTTTGTTCAACACCTTTTAGCCAATGCTAGGAAAGAACCCTCGTAGTTCAATCTCATCATCGGGTATCATGTTTAAGAGAGAACCCTTTTGTTCGATCTCCCAAACATAAGCCTGAGCTGGGGTGAGAACCCTTTTGTTCAGCACCTTTCAGCCAATGCTAGGAAAGAACCGTCGTGGTTCAATCCTACTGAACTATTTAACTGTCATACATGCACGTAGAACAAATTGGATCCTGATGTCAAGGATCATCACTGAGGCAGGGTACCACTGCTTATCACTGAACTGAGTGAATTATTCCGATACCTTCTCTATGTACTTCAGCATCAAAATCATAACATAACTGATACTAGGTAGTACAGCTCGGATACCTTCTCCTTGTACTTCAGTATTGAGCTGAAAATACCTAATAGGAAAACATTTTCTTAAAACATGCTTACTGAAAGCTTGATCTCATAAATCATTGTTTTCATAAGAATATCATTTGCTAACGCATGCTCAACAACATTAAGAGCACATATGCTTTAAAACATAATACAAATACTTGTAACATAAACATGTCATAGAATCTTCTTTTGAAAACTACCATGGTTCAACCATTGTACCAAAGCATATTTCATAAACTTTGTAACTAGCATGCGTTTATAAACTTTAGAGAAATGTGTTGCTCGGAACTTCTTGTAAAATAACCAACCTAAAAGTAACTATTAATAAAGCATGGATTATTAAAATATTTATAAACCATTTATAAATCATTTATAGTCACTCACTGCTCGTCGGGGCTCTTAAACGGTTTATATGCCTCTTCTAGCTCTTCTTGGCCTGAAAAAACATAATCCCCGGTTAGATTCCTTAGAATTCTCAGCAAAATGCTTCAGGTAGCTCACTTACTAATGAAACTTTCACCAACAAAACAACATTACTAGTAAGATGATCATCATGAGCGAGATCACCCTCATGAGTGAGATTTGTGACTTCTAGCGAGATTTGTAACTTTCCAGCGAGATTTGTGACTTTTCCAGCGAGATTTGTGACTTCTAGCGAGATTTTCATCCTTAGCGAGATCCACCTCTTCCTTAACTCACTCTTGCTCTCGCTCACAATGGTGAGCTGCCTGCTTAATCTTCCCAAGTAGCTGCCTGATTACGCACCGATTCTCTGTTTCAATTTCAAAAATTCATAACTCAAAATCCAAGACTCTTTTTATGAAACATCCTTCTACAAACTTGTTTAAAATTGAGTTAACTTTCTTACCTTCAAAATATCAGCGAAAATTTCTTATAGGTTGTCCTGGAGCTTCCAATCTTCACTCCGGGCTCTGATTAATCCGAGAATCTGCCTCTTCTATAAATTCTTCACTTTTTGCTATTCTTTATGTGAGATCTTTCTCCAACAAAACAAGCGCAAAAACTAGATTCTCCCAGCTTACAAATGGCATCGATTCACTTAATTTGCTCAAGTCATTTTCCAAAACCGAGATTATGAAGTTCTTCTCCCTTTTATACTTCCCATCGCCTCCTCTATTCAATGGTCAAACCACCACCTCATCTAGCACTTAGTGCTTCCAGCTGATTCCAATTAGTGAGTTCTTCAATTAATTTATTTTTCCTTCCTTTCCTTCATAACCCTCATTAGGCCTTCGCCTCAAAGTATAACTTTAGCGTACATCAAGTTTCAACACCTTGCGCACATCATATACTCCATCGTCTAGCACCCAACGCTTGTCGTCTAGTGCCCAACACCTATTGTCTAGCATTTATCGTGCAACTCATCGTCTAGCGCTGATGTTGATCGTGTAGTGTCGCTTACTCTATCGTCCAATGCATAGCGCCATCGTTCAGCTCCGCACAATTATTGCACAATCGCCTACCGCATCGTTTAGCTCTCCGCGCATTTACTATACGATTGCCCAGCGCCCGCCTACATGATCGCCTACCTCATCGTGTAGTGTCGTTCACTTACTAGACGATCGCTTACCCAATCGTATAGCACCGCTCATCTGCTACACGATCGTCCAGCACCTTTGCTCGCACACACTTGAGGCTGCCGCAAACCTTATCAACGCATCATGCCTTTCAACCCATGCGTTCATCCTTAGTACCAATGCATAGTTTACCCTTGCCTTATAAACTTAACCTCTATAAGCCTTGGGTGCTACACATGCAACCCCATGCGTCCATACTTCTCCATCAACGCATGCCGCCTACACATTGCTTCCATACTTAGCAAATTTTCACTTGTTATATTACCTAAAACTCACCCTAGACTAAGTAATTCTAACACTTAGAATTTTCTTCCTCCATCGGCCTACCTTCTTTACCTCCTTTCATAATTTTACTTAACATTCTTGTAACTCACTTATGTAGGAAAAATGGAGTACGGGGTTAACATGGGTAGCTTGGATAAAGTCGAGAATTAGTGTTTGGGTTAGTTTGAAATGTTCAAATTGTAAAACCCAAACCCTAATTACTTCAAGTTAGAGTAAGTAATGTGATGTCTTCTAATGAGCTAAATGAAGCCATGCCTTAGGAAGAGTAGAAGAAGGAAGCAAGAAGAAATAGGCTCTTGGGTAGCTAAGTGTAAAAGTAGGACAAAACTCGGCTAGGCTAAGGAAGGTCAGCTTGATGATGGAATGCATAATAAGCATATGAATGAGACCATGCCATCTAATAAGGTGTAGTGCTGAAGTAATATTGTGAGTGAAGTTAGAAAAAGGAGTTTTGCTAAATCCTAACCTTCATCACCATAGTGGGCCAGGTGGCACAAGAAGAGTTCATGCTGGATTTTGGGCGGTAATATAAGCAAGAAGGTCGAATTCATTGGGTCGGTTTGGACAAACTACTTAGGTTATTTATGCAATTCCAGTGGCATTTGAAAGCTCTATGTGTTTATTTTCTGTGGCTAGGCTACTGAAAGGAAAACTCGCCAGAATAAGACCGAAGGGGCAAAATAAAGATGAAGGGTTCGTTTCTCAAGTGAATCTGGGCCATTAGTGAAGAATTAAAGCTCCAGGATGAATTACAAAGCGTTTTGAGCTAAAAGTTTGAGGTAATATTTTTAACTCAGTTATGAACAACTTTGTAGAATGGAACTTTTAAAGATGAGGCCTGAAAATCGAGTTATATAATTTTGAAATTTGAACTGGAAATTGTTGAACAAGCAGGTAGCTGTTTGAATTGGGGCCAACGATGAAATTTTGAATCTTCAGATTAAACGACGAGGAATTTTGAACTTAACTTTTAAGTTAATGTTGCTAACTCAATTCTAAACATGTTTGTATAAGGAAGTTTCTTCAAAAGAGGTCTGGATTTTGAGTTATGAATTTTTAAAGTTGTAACAGAGAATCTGTGCATAAGCAGACAGCTGCTTGAAAAGAACAATCAAACAGCTCAACGTGGAGATTATACGAGATTTTGTGATGAGGATCTCACTAATGAAGAAAATCTTGCTAATTTTGTTATGAGGATCTCGCTCTATAAGGGAATCTCACTAGAAATTGGGTTATCGCTGGTATCGCTGATCTCGCTCTAGAGGATCTCGCTGGTATCGCTCTAGAGGATCTCGCTGTCCTCGCTCATGAGGATCTCGCCAGTAAAGCTGTCTTTGTTGATGAAAGTTCCTTTAATAAATGAATTAATTGAGGTATTTTACTAAGAATTCTAAGTAGTTTAATCGGAAATTATGTCCTTTCAGGCCAAGAGGAGCTAGGAGAGGCGTATAATCCGTTAAGAGGCCAACGAGCTGTGAGTGACTATATGATGACTTACTGTTTTAATGATTTAGAAACTATGATCTCTTTGAAGATATTTCTCATGCTAAGTGTTTAAATGATGTGCCAAGTAACATATTTGTGAAACTGTTTCTCATGCTAAGTAAAGCATGTTTTCCATGGAATTGACATGATTTAGATATGTTATCTTGTCCAAATACTATCAGTATGTTTAAGTAACTCCATTTTTATGATGAACCAGTATGATGGATGAACTAGTATGATGATTTGAGCACTAAGCCTTATTGTTCAACTAAAGGTTTATGACTAGTTATATGACAGATACTAAAGGACAATGAGAAGGTATCCTTTCAACTAAAGGTTTATGACTAGTTATATGACGGATATTGAAGGACAATGAGAAGGTATCCTTTCACTAAATGTTTATGACTAAGTTATATGACGGATACTGAAGGGCAATGAGAAGGTATCCTAAGGATACTGAAGGACAATGAGAAGGTGTCATAAGGGTACTGACGGACAATGAGAAGGTATCCTAGTCAAATACCAAAGGTATGATGGTACTCAATTATAACCACATGCACGTAGGTAATACGACGTCGAGGGATTGAGCAAAAGGGTTCTCCCCGACTAAGGTTGGCATTGAGGGTTAAATCTAATAATTCACTCTCAACTAAGGATAAAGGTAGTCATATCTTCTTCTAGGCTAGAAGGATAATTTAGAAATGCTAATGCTTATGAATGTTTATCAACACATGATGTTACTAATGTATGAGTTTTCCAAGTATGTTTTCCATATCTAACGCATGCTAATAGTTTTACAAGCTAGTTCAACATGATTTAAGCCAACTTATTTTGCAAAGTATGAAGCATTCGTTAGGGTTAAAGCTAAGGTCGTATGAAGCTTGATGTACTATGCTTTAAATACCTAAGATTGTCAAAGTACATGCGTTAGTATTCCTAAATATATTGAAAGGGATCCTAAAGGTAGGGAAGGTACCTAAAGAGTTTTCTATGCTATATTTGAGAACTATTCTTTAAATGCTTTTCGAGAACTTGATAGCTTGAGTGAGTCGGATACCAAAGGTAAGGAAGGAATCTGAATAAATGTACCTAAGGTGTTGACGGTACATAGAAAACTCCATGAGCACGTAGACAGGTCTGAATGAGAGGCCGAGGTATGGGTCTCTTAGCCGATAACAGACGTTGGGAGCTAGAGCGATGTATGCTCATTCTCAACTGAGGAATAATGATGTTAATGGTGGTTTTAAAGGTTTTATGTACACGTTTGCTTGGTATACTCTAGTTTTAGTATTATGTTCTCAAGCTTTCGATTTTAAGAATGAGATTTGTATTTTTATTAAGTCACGCACTGGGCTTCTAGCTCACGTTTTCAAATGTTTTTCTTTTTCAGGTAGTGGTCAGTTCCCAAAGGATTATTCTGCTGCTGCTCTGCCACTCAAAGAAACAGGTTGAAGGAAGCGTAATTGAAGACCTGTATTAGTTAGTACACATGTGTTTATCTAATGACTAGTACTCTTGATGAGGCTCACTAGGTTGTAATATCCACGTATAAACGATGCTGTGAAACCCTGTAATGTAAATGTGTTAAGTTCTGAGTTAATATGTATGTATTCAGGGTTTGAGTATTACTTAGCAGGTAAGATAGGTAGTAAGAGCCAGTAAAAGGGTTGGTAACTGCTACAGTCACCATTCCGTCCAGGTTAGAAGGGTAATCTGGTGTGGGGTGTGACACAAATTGACAAGAGGAAGTTCGATTATATATGATATAATCGATCTGGTTAATTATATATGATATAATTGGCTAAATGTATAAGATACATTATTTTGGAGGAAATTAGATATAATTATCCAATAATTAATATTATTATAAATATAAATGATAACTAACTTACCATATTATATTTATAATCTATAATTTCTATATTTCATCTCATGAAACATATAAACCATAGCTCTTTTTCTATTCTATAGTGCTTAATGTAAATCATTAATCCTTCATTAGATGTATCTCAAACATCATACTGATTATATCATATATAATCGAATTACCTCTTGTCAATTTGAACATTTCAAATCAACACCAAGAACTGATCTTCAACATGAATCCATTGAGCTACCAAGGGGACCTTAAGGACGTGTAGCTCGAAGCTCCAACGATATGTGAATAACTGACTGAACTCTTTAGTCACAGGATTCACCATCCATTAACTGCTAGACACTCCACTAAATACCGACAACTGAACTCTCCTTACCACAGATATATTATGTGTCCATTTTAACCAAACAGCAATGCGACAACCCTTCATAAATCGCTCGTAAGTACAACTCGGCCAATAACCGTTATGCCCTTGTAGTTACATCTAACTTCTTAAGTATCATTGAACCTTCTAATGAACATAAGTCATAGTCCTACTATGACTGAGTCCTCTCTTCCAAAGAGAAGTTGTGGCCACTATGTTCAAGCCTTGGAATCAGCCCTTAAGCAATCTCTGTACTTATCCCTGCTTCAGGAAAGGAGTGAATTCCATCTTGTGGATTGAGTTTCTAGCTCCCAAATCAGACAAGTCCCCAAAAAGGTAGACATGTTGAGCTGACAATCTGGCCACTCTCACCCATACTAATCAAAGAACCGCCCTCAAAGGCAAGAGTTCTCAAAACACTCAGGATTGAGGTCGTGTCATCTATGGTCGTTTAGGTGAGATGTAAGTCTCTAGTATCAACAGTGTTATATACAGAGTCTAGTCATCTCGTGGTCCGATCTTATACAAACTTTTTGTATAGGACACCCCCGCTCGCACGTCTCCACATGAATGGTCAGGATCTACCATCTATAGTAGTTTACAATACTTGCAAACCTCTACAAAGCGGGTTGTATCCATAGTGTCACCAAGACCAGAAATCCCACCTTAATCCTTATACTACAAACCTATTTAGGTTATCACTTAAGTCATGATCCACTTGTATATCATATATACATGCTTAAGTTTACATAAGATAACCATGGAGGTTTGGTTATTGGATATGAATAAATGCCAGAATGAAATAACAGTTATTTTATTCATAAACCAATGTGTATCATTACAAATAACGAGACTCCAGGAGAATTAGGACACCAATCCCAACAATCAGACCATCTGTAGCAAGTCACAACACTTGTAACTATTCCACAAAACAAGTCACATCCGTAGCGTTACCAGGATAGGCTTCCCTCCTATATTCATATACTACAGACCATTTTGGTTATCATTTAAGACATGATCCACTTGTATGTCACCACATACATGCTTAAGTTACATAATAACAACTAGGGATTTTAGTTTATTGACTTGTGGTAAAACAAATCATTCAATGTTCAAAGTCAAGTAGTGAAGAAAATACCATATATTATACATCACAAGTGTTTGTACAAAAGTGTGTTTACAAACTATAGAACACGTGACTTTAGGGCATCATCCTCAACAGATGCAAGATTTTCGTGGCCTAGGAAGGGTCAATTTCCTATTATTGTGTTAAGCGTGAAGTATGCCTTTCTTCACAAAATTGGGATCTCGAGTTGATGCCCCTCTTTACATAAATCAGGCTTGTTTATATCTCTTGCCACCTTGATATATCAGATTGGGACCCGTGCTTAGTTTAATTATGGAGTATTTGTTCTCAATCAGATTAAACGTTATATTGGATCGACGGCTTTTAAATTACCCATATGTTATCCAAGGCTGATTTGTGGCATCATATTGTCTCAGAATCCTGACTTACTCACTCCTGCATAACCTGTTGGTTCTCTTCCTAATCTATTTTCTACTAATCCTAATATCTTCAGAGTCATCATGTTTCTAACATTGATACTCAAGCTTCAGTTCCTCTTATTGATGGTCCTAGCAAAGCTCTAGTTGAATCCTCCTTTGGAAGTCGCATTCTGCACCTGTTATCAAATTAATCTCGTGATATTAATAATCTTATGTAAAAGCTTCAGGTGTGAAAGACAGAGGTTAATGAAATGTTACAGTTAATGTGGGCCATTTTGGTCCAAGTTTGGTAGGGTTCTCCTTCTCACAGAAGAGATTGATCTTTAGTTTTTTAAGCCAAAAAGAGGGAGACAGTGAGAGAGCTCAATTTTGGTTTTGGTTATTTATGGGTTCTGGTTGGTTGGTCGACTTTGTTTGGTTTGTTGTTGTAAAGGCCTTTACCTGTCATGTTGTTTCTATTCTTGTTTAGACTCTTTTTCTGACAACTTTCATTACGATGGATGGTTGTTGTTTGTTAATTCTGCCTTAAAAAAACATATCAACCAAAAAGGGAGATTGTTAGAGCTTTGTTGATTGGCTCTATATTTTTTTAAGGTTGCATGTAGTGGTTTTGCAGTTGTCACAGATGTTGTCTCAACAATGATCACAAAAGATGTTATTTCCTGCAGTATATTTTCTTTCCTTATCTGGAAATATTATGAAAATTTTTTTTGCATGATATTTTCCTCAAGGCTCAACTTATTTTTTTTTAAAAAGGATTGTGCTTCCTTTCTTAGCTTCAATTCTTAAAAGTAAAAATGGTGTTCTTTTAGGGTGGCTGCATTTTGATTATTATTCCAGAGCGTTTCTATTCTTGGTGCCTAAATTATGCAACATCGTGCCTTTTTTTTTAATCTTTACTCACTGTATTCTGTTGTGTGATTTCATTAATTGAAAAGTGCAAGACCTTGAAGATAATTTCTGTCTTAAAGGGAGCCTAAGACATTGCTGTTGAGAAGTGATTCTTAGTCTTAGGGAGAGTGTAAGACTTCATTTTCGAGAAGAAGTTATCCATCTTTGGGAGTATCTAAGATTCGTTAGTGAAGGAAGTTCATTGAGTAAAAGGAAAGTTAATATTGTCAGAGCCGAGTCTCACGCATTGTCAGAAGTCGAAGTGTTCAACACTAATATTAACATACTTAGAGGGAGCCTAAGTTCTTTTAAGAGGCTGTCTTACATTTAGAGGAAGCTTAGGTAGGGGTGTTCAAATAACTCAATAACTCGAAACTCAATAACTCGAATAACCCATACTACTCAATCCAAAATGTAAAGGTTAGGTTGGGTTAAAAATTTTATATTTTTGTTGGTTTGAGTTGGGTCGTGGGTTGGCTAGAAAAAATTTGGGTTGACCCAATCCAACCTGAAATATATGTATGTATGTTTAAAGTTTGATTACTTTGTATTGATGAATTTGTGATTTTTTCATATTTTTCTTTTAAAATTGTTATGATATTTGTCTTTGTTTAAAGCTTGTAATAAGTATCGCAGATATTGTTGGGATTGGTGTTCTAATTCTCCTAGAGTCTCGTTGTTTGTAATTATACACATTGTTTATGAATAAAATAACCGTTATTTCATTCTGGCATTTACTCATACCCAATAAACAAAGCTCCATGGTTATTGTATGTAAACTTAAGCATGTATATGAGATATACAAGTGAATCATGCCTTAAGTGATAACCTAAATAGGTCTGTAGTATAAGGATTAAGGAGGGATTCCTAATCCTGGTTACCCTACGGATACGACCCGCTTTGTAGAGGTTTGCAAGTATTGTGAACTACTACATATGGTAGATCCTGACCATTCATGTGGAGACGTGCGAGCGGGGGTGTCCTACAAAGAGTTTGTATAAGACCGGACCATGAGATGACTAGACTCTGTATATAACGCCGTTGATACTAGAGACTTACATCTCACCTAAATGACCATAGGTGACACGACCTCAATCCTGAGTGTTTTGGGAACTCCTGCCTTTGAGGGCGGTTCTTTCATTAGTATGCGTGAGAGTGGCCAGATTGCCAACTCAACATGCCTACCTTTTTTAGGACTTGTCTGATCTGGGAGTTGGGAACTCAATTACACAAGATGAATTCACTTCTTCCCCGAAGCAGGGGTAAGTAGATAGATTGCTCCCTTAAGGGCTGATTCTAGGGCTTAAACATAGTGGTCACAACTTCTCTTTAGAAGAGAGGACTTACTCATAGTAGGACTATGACTTATATTCATTAGAGAGATAAGTGGTACTTAAGGAGTTAGATGTAACTATAGGGACATAATGGTTATTGGTCGAGTTGTACTTACGAGCGATCTGTGAAGGGTTATCGTACTATTGATTAGTTAAGATAGACACATAATATATCTGTAGTAAGGAGAGTTCAGCTGTCGGTCTTTAGTGAAGTGTCTGGCAGTTAACAGATGGTGGATCCTGTGACTAAAGAGTTTAGTTAGTTATTCACGTACCGTTGGAGATTTGAGCTACAGGTCCATAAGGTCTCCTTGGTAGCTCAATGGATTCAAGTTGAGGATCAATTCTTGGTGTTGATTTGAAATGTTCAAATTGATAAGAGGTAATTCGAATATATATGATATGATCGATATAATGTATGAGATACATTTAATGGAGGGTTAATGTAAATGAGATTTATATTAAGTGCCATGGAATAGAAAAAGAGCTATGGTTTGTATGTTTCATGAGATGAAATATTAAAACTATGAGTTATAAATATAGTATGATAAGTTGGTTATCATTTATATTTATAATAATATTAGTTATTGGATAATTATCTCATTTTCTCTAATAACCAATTGAGTGGGAGGTTATTAGTGGTTTCATGGTAACCGTGAGATAAAAGGAAAAATATTTTCCTAATTTTGGCAAGTTGATAATTTGAGATTTCTTCTCTTGGAAAGTACTCACGAATAGTTTTCAAGTAAATCAGATTTACTAAACGATAGCTTGGAGAGACTAGACAATCGTAGAGTGTTCTTACACGATAGACAATCAGCTAGACGATGAGCTAAATGATTGCATAGTTTTTGCTAGACGACCGCATAGCTTTTGTTAAACGATTAGGCATCGACCTATATGTAGTCTGTTTCATCTCCCACTTGCTTAATCGTTCACAATTGTTCTTCCTTCGGTTTTTTGTCTCTAACCAAGTCCACACAAAGCTCACCCTCTGGATTCTCACACCAATAATTCCGAGGTAATCTTCTTGGTGGTGTCATACTCAACTCAACACCATCGAGGTTCTGTGGAGGCCGTTCGTGGTGTTCGTGACCTTGGCGATCGCTTAGTTCCAGTTCGCTTCGATCGTGCAATGTTGGACGAACGTTCGTGTGTTGCCGTGATTGAGTGTTCGTGATCAAGGAACTTGAAGATGAGTCTTCAAAGGTTTGTTAATTCCTTCCTTTGATCGCGTAGAAAAGCATGTTGTAATTTCGATTTATGCATAACCGTATGTTTCCGTTTATGTCTGTAATTGTTGTTGTTCATATACGATTGAAATTTGGAAGATCCTTCCGATGCTAACGAAAATACTTACGTTCGATTTCCTTCAGATATTTGACATTTTGTATTTTAATTTTATGAGATTTCAGTTATTATCATGTGTTGTATATAAATTTACATATTTTTAATTAAAAAGAAAAAAAAAAAGTTATAATTTGACAATCCAACCCAACCCAACCCAACCCAAAATTTAAGGGTTGGGTTGGAGACTTTATTTGGGTCCTTTGGGTTGTCAACCCAACCAATCTGAATTTTTGAGTTGGTCTAAAAAATACCCCAAACCCAACCCAACCCAACCCATGTACATCCCTAAGCCTAGGTGATCTGTGAGTTGGGTTCTATGTGAGTCATTGTAGTAGTTGTTATATTTCAGATAAGTACTACATTGTAATTTCTTAATTCTTTAATATTAGTGGATTATCTTTCCTAGGCACACTACCCTCAGACGTAAGTGAATTTTCACCAAATTGGGTTACCAACTTCCATTTATCTTTACTTGAATTGTTTTTATCGGTATTCTGTTGTTATAGTACTTGTCTGTGCTTTTTGTCTAACATTCGCGTTCTGAGTGACGAGTCATCTTATAGCTTTTTTCAATTGATATTAGAGCAGGTCACCTTTATCTCAGGTGCTTCGATCATGAATGAAATCAAAGAAGGTGACTCCACCACTCGTCCTTCTGTTCTAGATGGAAGAAACTATTCTTAGTGGAATCTCAAATGGCTGCCTTTCTAAAGTCGATTGATGGTAAATATGGAAAGCTGTAGTTAATTGTTGGTTTGATCCAACTACCAAAATTGGTGATGGAAAGAAAATCTTGAAACCTGAATTACAATGGTATGAAGCTAAAGATGAAGCATTGTTAGGAAATTCTAGAGTATTGAATGACATATTTGATGGTGTTGATCGCAACATATTCAGGTTCATTAATACTTGCGTCTCTGCAAAGAAGGCATGAAATATCTATTAAGTTCATGCTTAGATTATAAGAAGGAGCATCATATCAATGTGTTGATTTCTCTAAATCATCCATTTTATTTAGCCTGAATGTAATGAATCATGTGAAGAGAGATATAAGGAAGGGGGTGTTGATTAAGGTTGTTTCCTAAACTATTCTAAAGTATGTTAGGTCTTGTGCCAAATTTCTTAAATTTGCGTGTGATGATATTGAGATGTGTTTTGTAAGGTTTTGGTGGGACTCATCTCAACCTCATCCAAAAATTCATTGGCATTTATGGGATAAACTTTGTCTCCTAAAAGTTAAAAGGGGGTTGGGGTTATTTAGAGGGCTTCAACCAATCTTTAATTGCAAAACAAGTGTAGAAAATTCTTCAAAATCCTTCATCTTTACTTGGGAGGGTATTTAAAGGGAGATATTTTTCAAATTTGAATATTCTTGGCGCCACATTAGTTCATAATTTTTTTTATACTTGGAGAAGTTTGTTGTGGGTAAGGAGTCTTGTTATGGAGCTAAGAAGAAGAATTGGATCTAGGAACACTACCTATATGTTTAGTTTCATTGTATCTGCCATTATGAATAGCCTAACCTCATTTTCAATATCGTTGATAGACATGGATAGAAGTCAACATTTATCATTGATGATTATAAAATTTTACTATATTTTGTAAATATTTTGATTCATTTGTCTATATTTAAAAACAACAAGCACAAATTTAGATCACATATAACTAAAAATAAAATCGTGTCAAATGAGCCTAAATAATAAAAATCGACTTTAATTTTTATGAAAATTTTTACTATATATTTAATTTGAAAATAAATGGACTAAATTGTTATAGTGTTTCTTGACGACTCCTCAGGTCGGCCGAATTTTAGGAGAAAAGAGAGACCGAGCCGAGGATTAACGCTGCTATGAAATCTGAACTCCTTCCCCTGCTTTTCCCTCTCTTATGATCGGCGCCTCCTAAACGCAAAACTGCTCTTTGAACTTCTTGTTTTCTTTGCCATGGAGTTGGAATCCTACTACGAAATTTCCCGCACCGCCGACTTCATTCACACCCGGAACTTCACCAGAGTTGCATTGCAGGTTAAATTCCCAAATACTGGAGGACGAAACTATTCTCACTTCTTTCTCTGCTCCTTATTGACCAACGACAGAAAGTTCTCCTGTGTTCTTCGAAATCTTCTGGTTTAAGTTCGATTTATATCAAGTGTTTACTCCCATTGGGTTTCTGTGAATGTATAAATATTGCTATATTGTTCATGGGATTTTTTCATATCTGGTTATTTTGCTCTTTTTAAATATTTCCTATTTAAAAGTTGAATTTGATTTTCTTTCTGAGTACCTTGACAGTCTTCCAAACAGAATTTTAAGCTAGGCCCTTTCTTTTGAACTGTCTAAAGTTTAATTCTGACGTTTTCTTTTCACTTGTTCTTTTGAAAATTTTAGTTCCCTGATGAGCTCTTGAAGGATTCAACTAGAGTGGTGAGGGCTTTAAAGGATAGGCTTCGTGTGCTTCATGAATCTGATACAAATCATAGTGACATTGAAAATGAGGTTAGGTTGTTCATAATGGCTGATACAACTTATGGTAGTTGTTGTGTTGATGAGGTTGGAGCAGCTCACGCTAATGCTGATTGTGTTATACACTATGGACATACCTGTCTGAGCCCGTGAGTACCAATCTACTATGGCATGATGCTTTCTACCCAAGGTTTTTATTTTCTTTTCACTTCGCAGTCCCCTTAGAAATGAGCATCCTAAGTATTGTATCGGTTTTGCAAATTTGTGCATGTGTTTGTGCTGTAGTTGATTTTTTTTTGCATTTTGAGGGAGAAACTACGGCCAAAAAAAACTTGTAATGTAACCCCTGGGAAGTGGATTGGGGATGTATTATACATCATAATTCATATTTAATGGTTGGTGCATATGAAACTATTCTTTGCGTTATCAGCATAAGGCTTCAAAAGTCTGAAATATAATTGGTGTGGTGTAAAAAAAAAAAAAGCGTAGTTATTTACTGCAATACCATTTGCCTTGGAAGTGGCATCATTAAATGAAGTATTTATGTTATCAATCATCATGTGAGAGGCGGTTATGCTACTTTTGGATGATTGAGCACTCTCCATTCCTCGTGATTGAGCAAATGAAGTTCTTACTTGACTGATCATAAGTGCACCTTTGGTAACAATGGAGAAGTATTTGGATGTGATGCGACTTAGGCATTTGTATGGTTGACTTTCCTTATGATATATATTTTTGGATTAAAGATTTTTGCTTGGAATGATTTTTTACTTATTCTTCCTTTTTCAGTGTTCTAGGTTGATTTCTTAGTTTAACTTTAATTTGAATATTAATATTTATAACCCTCCTGAAAGATTGGTAGATCAACTGATGGATAGTAAAGGTGTGACCTACAGTCTATGCTATTATTTAAATGCTCTCATTTTTCAGACTTCAGCATCTGGCTTTTGAGTTTTGTCACTTACAAGTAGTCTTATAAATCACTTCTGGTGTCTTTCAGGACAACAACACTTCCAGCACTTTTTGTTTTTGGAAAGGATTCAATCGATGTATCCGCTTGTGCCAAAACTTTATCTCAGTACAGTTTGTCCAATGGAAAGCCTGTTTTGGTATGCATTTGTATTCTTCGATCAATGTACTTCTTTTTCGTTTGTTTTCTGAAATTAACAATACCACATCCATTATGAAGAATGAAGGAGCAATAACAGAAACAACCAAGCCAAAAATATAGGTCCTAGCTCCCAAAACAGGAAGACTCCCATAAGCTTGAGATCTTCAGCCAATCAGCCAATCTAAGCTAAACTTCATTGGGGATTTGTGGAAAAAAAATAAAAGAATAAAAGAATACATGTGCATACAAAAAAAGAAAAGCTCACAAAAGGAGTCTGACTAGAAGAAGGAGATCTAGTCAAGAGAAATAAGACCAAGCGAATAATTGCAAAAGAGCCTAGAAGCAGAAGGCCAAAGAGAAACAAGAATCTAATAAGAAACCACGTCGCCAAACGAACTCTCATGTCCTTTGGAGATTCTGTTGTTTCTCTCACTCCAAAGTTCCAACAAGATTCTATTGTGCGCCTCTTGCTTTAAAAGACACTAAACAGTAATGTTTTGTATGATAATTAGGATTCTATTAGGAAATTAAAAGTTGCTTTTGTGTGATTCTTGGCTGTCAGTTAACAGCTTAATACAAAAGGGAATAGACTTAAACTGTTACATGTCCTCTTATTTGAGGTCCTTGTTCCCTTAGGACGTTCTTATCTTTCAGTTCCATAGAAATACATCACAGAAAACGAAGCCCTATGGAAGAGGGTGATAGCAACTTCATAGTACTGCGAGACCATCTTTGTTCTGCAGTAACTTTTGGCATCCTCCTGAAATCACAAAGGCCCTTGGAAAACCATTTTAAATACAAGAATTTGGTCCTATTAAGAGCTATATGTGTGCCTGGAAAGGTTCTTCCATACACTTTTGGCATGATAGACAGGTTGCTGGGTGATGGCTCTACCAAGCAACAAGCCCCTACTTTCCTTCATTTTAAATCACCCTCTTAAAAAGAAAGACCATTTCGTGACAAATCAGCAGAGCATGCCTACATTTGGACTTGACAAAAACAACCGTTCTTTGAATGACAAAGGAAGGATTGTCAAAGTTTTTGGAGATTCGATCCTGTTACACGACTTTCTTGGTGTAAATTCTACTTCCCTTCAGATCCTTGAAGTCATAACAATCTTTTGGCCTTATGGAGGGATTTTTTGTTATTCTCCGTGGCTCGGGATTTAGCCTTCCCGTCCTCTTTTCCAAGAAATATATGTTCTTTATTGACTTTCTTTTTCCAGTTCCAATGTAATTTAAGTCGGCTGGTAAAATGACCTTTGGGGGTATGGTATGGGGTTTTATCTCAAGTTGCCTTTTGGGATCCTAGTCTTTTTCTTGTTTACGATTTGATCATATACAGGATTGAGCATGATGGCCAACTAGGAAACACAAATACTTCTAATTGTGCAGAGAATCGGTGTCAGATACGGATACGTCCAGATATGTGACAGATACGTGATTTGAAGTATCTGATTCCAAATACGTGAAGGGGATACGTGGGTTAATATTTTCTTCTCAAATTTAAGCCCCACTTCTCAAAAAGCCCAACCCACAACCCATTTTATTTTAGTGCATGTTTAGAAGTGATTTTAAAATCATAAAAAATCACTTTTTTTCATTTTTAAAATCACTCAAAAACACACTTTTAATTACTCAAAATTAATTTAGTTTTTAATTTTAGTGATTTTAAAATCATCAAAAATCACTTTTTTCATTTTTAAAATCACTCGAAAACACACTTTTTAACTACTCAGAATTAATTTAGTTTTTAATTTTACACTTTTAAATGCAATTTTCATATTGTCAAAATTAGTTTTGAAGGATTAAACATATTTCACGATGATTTTGAAAATGATAAAAGTGATTTCAACCATTTTAAAATCACTTCCAAACATAAAAGTCTACTTAAATTGAACCATCCAAAACAAAATAAATTAAAAATGATAAAAAACATAAAAAATTTAAAAGAAAAAACTCGAAATGTAATTAAGTTTTCATTCTTCCCTAAATCATGATTCACACCCCTTTCATCCTCAACTTTATACTTCAATCTTCATCTTCTACTTATTTCCTAGCTCTGGTCGCTCAATAATCACTTGATGTTACTGAATTTTTTTTTCTTCAAGTTTTCACTCTCTTCTTAAATCTATTTTAATCTAACTTAAAACAAGTATTATAACAATTATATATATATATATATATATATATATAACGTATCTTCAACGTATCCGTATCTTAGTTGTTTAGAAATTAAAGTATCATCGTATCATATCGTATTCGTATCTCTATCCGTGCTTCTTAGATGACCAATAAAATTTACCATGCCAATCATTTGAATTTTGAAGTACTATAGTGATCTAAAAATGCCACCTGTAAGAATTTAACAGTGTGCCTGCAAATTGTATATAATTGAATTTGATATATTATTACATATTATCTTATTAAAAAAAGATATATGATTCCATATTATGTGGCCTCAAACTCATGGAAAGCAAATTACTAGATACAGTTCATGTAAAAAATAGTAGTTTGACCTAGGGGTATTTTTGTAAGTCACTATGCTCCTAGGGTTTCCTCTTTGTCTATTTATTTGAGTAGTCTCCTTGTATTCTGTGTATCAAAAACAGTAATAAAAAACCAGTCTCTATCGTGGTTTTTTCTCCCTGTTCTAGGGTTTTCTACGTAAACTGTGTGTGATTTCTCTTCTCTCTTTTCATCATGGTATCAGAGCATGGAGACGAAACCCTAGCCGTCATCGACGAGAATCAACCACAGTCTCCTTCAGCACCCTCTGTGGGAATCGGCGGAGTTGTGAATGTCGGTATCACGGCAGCAATTCAGGCAGCCATCGAGCGATACCTTCAAGCCGTACTGCCTCAACTAGTTCCAACCGTGACATTCTAGCAGACGGGTCAGATCGATTCTAGCTGTACGCAGCCGTCGACCGACTTCCAGCCAGCCACATATCTTTTGATATCACTCTTCATTCCTGGCCAATAGAGCTCCCCACTCATGCGTTTGTAGGTCCTTAAGAACTCCGAATGCCCTCCAAGTATGGAGTCATGATAAGTATGCAGTAAGGATGGTATTAAAGTCGATTGTTTAGGAATTACTAACCTCCCCTTATACAGTAGCCTGCCATTTGCCCATTTGTAGTTAGGTTTGCCCTCCGGATTGTCTTTCAACAAGGATATGATCTGCTGTAGCTCCTCATCTTCCCCCACCTCTTTTAGTATGAGATCCACATCCACCACGGCGGATGAGTACAAGCTAATGAGTTCAGAAGGTAGCTGTACTTTAGATAGGGCATCTGCTGCTTTGTTCATCAATCCGGGCTGGTAAAGTATTTCGAAATCATATCCAAGAAGCTTGGTTAACCAACGCTGAAATTGTGGCTGCACCTCTCGCTGTTCCAGCAGAAACTTTAAGGCTTTTTGGTCTGAAATCACAGTGAATTTTCCTCCTAACAAGTAGTGTCGCCACCTCTGGACAGCCAACACGACTGCCATTAACTCTCTTTCATATATAGACTTGTTTTGTGCACGTTGAGAGAGTTTTTGGCTAAAAAAAGCTATTGGTTTGTCTCCTTGTGTCAACACAGCCCCCACCCCTGTTCCTGATGCGTCAGTTTCTATGATGAAGGGTTGGTTGAAGTCGGGCAATGCTAAAACAGGGCATGCCACCATCTGTTGCTTCAGGTCCTCAAACGCCTGAGTGGCAGCCTCATCCCATTTGAAGCTATTTTTCTTGAGTAATCGTGTTAATGGGGCTGCCCTGGTGCTGTATCCTTTAACAAAATGACGGTAGTACCCGGTTAAACCCAAAAAACCCCTCAATTCAGTCACATTTGTGGGACATGGCCAGTTCACCATAGCTTGGATCTTTTCCCCATCAGCTTCAACCCCTTGATGTGAAATCCAGTGCCCCAAATATTGGATCCTCTCTCGGCAAAATCCGCACTTCTTTTGGTTAGCAAAAAGTTGGTTCTCTCTTAATATGTTGAACACCACCCCTAAGTGAGTTCCATGAGTAGAAGTATCTGGACTATAAACCAAAATATCATAAAAAAACACAAGAATAAATCGACGTAGAAAAGGTTTAAAAACCTGGTTCATGAGGGATTGGAAAGTGGCAGCGCATTCGTGAGCCCAAAAGGCATAACTAAGAATTCATAGTGCCCTTCATGGGTTCTAATTGTTGTCTTCTCGATGTCTTCCTCCCTCATGTGTATTTGGTGATAACCTGACTTTAAATCAAGCTTGGAGAATACAATAGCCCCGTGCAACTCATCAAGTAACTCCTCAATCACCAGAATAGGGAATTTGTCAGCTATTGTAGCTTGGTTCAACCTCCTATAGTCTACACAAAAACGCCATCCACCATCCTTCTTCTTCACTAGCAGCACCGGACTTGAGTAAGGGCTCCTACTAGGTCGAATGAATCCAGTTTGCATCATTTCATGAACCAGCTTTTCTATCTTTTCCTTCTGCGCATGTCCATACTTATAAGGTCGCACATTGATTGGGTTGGTACCTTCCTTGATGGTTATTCGGTGATCAACCCTCCTTTTAGGGGGGAGGGTAGTAGGTAAGCTGAAAATATCTTGATTTTGATCTAGTAGTTCCTGAATCATGACAGGTAATGCCGGTTGGACCTCTTCTTCCTTCAAGATTTTCAATCTCAAGGTGCTGGAAATCCACTAAGAAGCCCATATCTTCTTCGTTCCATTGCTTACACAACATTTTAAAAGAAACTTCAGCTTTAGTGAGGGAGGGGTCCCCCTTTAACATGACAGGCGCTCCATTTGACCAAAAGGCCATTGTCAATGAGGGCCAGTGAATTCCCATGAACTTGGTGGTACATAACCATGGCATTCCAAGTACCACATTCATCCTCCCAAACTCCATAGCTAAGAAATCTGCCTTTATTGTCAAATTTGGAAGTATGAGCTCAACCCCCTTACAAATTCCCTTCCCTTCAATTTCACTTCCATTTCCTATCACCACCCCAAACTTTTTCTGCTGTTCCAAGGGTATCTCAAGCTCCCTTACTGTTTCATGATGGATAAAATTGTGAGTAGCTCCCGAATCAATTAGTATTACTACTTCCTTGCCCTTGATTTTGCCTTTGAGTTTCATTGTTCCCTTTGCTGAGAAACCGAGTAAGGAGTTCAATGACAGTTCCACCTTCTCTTGTGCTTCCACCTTCATTTCAACTGGTTCTTCTCCTTTAGCCCACTTTAACCATTTCCTCTTCTTCATTAGCTATAAACAACATTAGTTGCCTATTTTCCCTGTATTTACAGCGATGTCCTGGAGCATATTTTTCATTACAACGGAAACAAAGTCCTTTGTCTAGACGTTCTCCGAATTCAATGTCACTAAGTCTCTTCATTGGGGCCTCTTTCTTGTTGGTAGGATTTTGTTTTGCAGGAATGGAGACTTAACGGTTTCATGGGCGGAGCTATTTGCTTCATGGGCGGGTTATCCACAATTTTCCATGAACTTTTATCACTTATTTCCTTTTTTTCACACAAGCCCAACTTCTGGTTCAGCCCATTTCGGCCCAATTCTTTCAAAGCTAACCTGAGCGCAATGTTCCGATCGTTTACTAACAGGGCTTCCTTCATACATTCATCCAACGTTTTAGGATTCCGGCTGATGACTTCGGCTTGCAGCTCCGGTTCCAACCCATTCAGAAACGCATCCCTCAATACTTCCTTTGATAAGTCCGGCAGTGGCGCCGAGTAGTTGACGAACTTCTTCACATACTCTTGGTAGGATCCTTCTTGACGAATTTTAAGTAATCTTGCGCATAAACTTCCTTCTCGGACCCTCCGATAGTGCTCAAACAATCTTCGTTTTGGCTCATCCCAGGTGGTAATGGCTCTCCAGTTGTTGCTCCACCGGAACCAATCGACTTCATCAGGGGCGAAACTAATCACGACGACCTTCACCTTCTCGGCATCAGAGAGCTCATGTATTTCAAAAAAATGTTCCGCTCGATAAACCCATGATTCCGGGTTGTCACCTGTAAACAAAGGCATTTCCAATCGTTTATACTTACCTCTATCCAAGCTGCCTCCTCTTGAAGTATGCGATGATTCCGCTTTGTCTACCTTCCCTTTTGATTTGAGGTTGCTTCCCTCGGTGAGTATTGATTCTTCTTTCTTTCGAACCGTGTTATTTTCTCGCACCTCCTCAGTAAGTTTCTCTAAATTCTTGCATAGGCCCAACAACAGATCTTTAAGCCCAGCCATCTCCTTCTCCGTAGTCTCGATCCTCTCTTCCAATTGTTTTTGTGCCATGGCGTGCATTTTCCCCAGGGTTGCGGCTCTGATACCAAATGTTAAACCCCCGGTCTTCCTTGCTCTTTTACAACTTACTTTCGATTAACAAGAAGATTAAGAGAACAAGAATAAGGGAGATTTAACAATTCACTCCAGCCTTTTATTTATAAACCTTGACAGTAGTCAAATTCCAGCAGTGGAATACGGAGGAAGAAGAAAATACCGAACAGAAAAATGAACAGCAAACTCAGGAAAAATTAGAAAGAAAAATAAACCATCCCAGCCTGGATTTCGAGAGATGTTGGTATCCTCTCCTCAAGGTCGAATCCCCTTTCAGCCAAAATCTTCCCCCTTTTTTTCCCTCTTCTCTTCCTATTTGTTTACCTTTTTGTGGTCCCCCCTCCAACGGCTTCCTTAACAAATTTGCCCTTTGCCAAACTATCTTCACCTTCCACTATCTCTCTAACTAACTTTTGATGTAATTTTCCCTTTTTGTCCCTCCTTTTATAAGTGAATATAATGGGGGGTTTAACACAAAGCTACTCATTTCTCAATTATATTGTAATGCAGTCGGATTACTTACTCCAACTAAGGTTGCATTTTTTCCTGTATAGTCACTTTGAAGCTTATACTCCAAAATGTAGTAACAATGACCTTCAAGATGTTTATACAACAGGTTCTTTTTGGGTTGGAATATGCACATTCAATGTTTGATATTAGACAAACACTATTAGATTCATTCCAGACAAGCAGTTTGGGGCCAGAATTGGAAGTTCATTTTGCAGATGTTAAATGTTCAAGTTTGGATCCATCCTCGCATCATGAAAATGTTGTCAAAGGTGGGGAACAAGTTGCCAATGATGAAAGTGGGAGTTCTGAGAACATAGCTGGAGCTAGACATCACATTGGAGGCTTGTTTTGGGAGTTACCTAGAGAGCGAAGAATGGAGGATTGCTCACTTTTCTGGATAGGTTCTGAAAATTCAGCCTTTGCGAATGTGGTTCTAACATTCAATGGATGTGAGATAGGTGCGTGGATTGCATGATCTACATTGAGTTTTTATCTTATTTGTTACAATGCTAAATATTATTCTGTTGCCATTTCTTCCTCTGACAACATGTTCTCAATCTGATGACCCATTTGGAAGTGACTCCAGCCTCCAGCAATCTTGTTCAACAATAAATTTTAAACTCACAGCTTGACTTAACTTTGTTGTTTTTTAATTTAGTCCGATATGATGCAAAAGAAAGTTGCTTAGTTACTGATGTATCTAAGCAGAGAAGGATCCTCAAGCGCAGGTAACTTCAGCAACTCTCGTTCGTTATATATATTTGTACACTTTCAACTGATTTTTGTTGATCTATTTGTAAGATAGCGTGCCTTCTGTTGTTGCAATTACATTCTCCTGTCATACAGTTGCATTGCTTTTTCTTTTCTTTTTTGGGACAAAAACTGAATACAGCAATATCTTTCGTTTTATTTATTTTATCTTATCATGTTTCAAGCAGATATTACTTGGTGGAGAAGGCAAAGGATGCTGGCATTGTTGGAATTTTGGTTGGTACTCTTGGTTTAGGTATGTATGACAATAAAAGGAGGTTTTTGGGCATTTTACTCAGATGGTTGAACTGAATGGAGTATAATGTAGTATAGCATTTTATGGGTTCGAAGACTAAATTTCTAAGCCCCCATTGTATGTAATTGGAAAATTCTTTTATCTTTTTGTTTTTTCCCCCCTCACTGTGTTTGGATGATCCCCCATCCCAAGATCTTTATGTTAGGTTACCACATAACAAGAACACTCAAGAACAACAAAGAACACTAAAATATAGAAATATATTGCAATATCAAAGGTAGTTGTATATACCATAGCCTTTCAAGAGGGATACTCTCTCCCAAAATTCTCACACCGTAAATTATACTAAAATCTTCACCCCCTTGCCCTCCAACTCACTCCCTCCATTTGTACCCCAAAAATCCTAACACACTTACTAGCTATTTACTAATATGCTCTCTGCATATAACCATACTAATAATCCTAATATTTCTCTAACTAGGGTCCTACACTTTCCTGTCGAGATATTATACGAAAAAGTATTTTTGGCATATATGATGCTCATTCTTCGACTTATTTTGGAAGTGTTACTCAATTTTTAGATTACGACTGTTAGAATGTTGAGCAGTAAATGTTGTAATATATTGGATATATGCGCATTAAGCTGTTAACAGTTCATTGGATTTTGCTTTGTTGAGATCCAGAGGAATTTTATTCTACTCTGCTGTTGTGGATTTTTAACCCTTTTTTAATTTGGTGATGCTTTATGCAGCTGGCTACCTTCATATCATTCATCAGATGAAAGAGCTGATCACTGGAGCAGGGAAGAAGGCTTATACACTTGTTATGGGAAAACCCAATCCTGCAAAACTTGCCAACTTCCCGGAGGTATTTATCCGACTCACATGACTTAATTTGGGTGTTTTTTTTTTTCCATTTCCCCCTTCATTGCTTTACTGGTAGTTTAATTCCTTAGCATTGTTCCAGTGTGGTGTATTCATATATGTTTCTTGTGCCCAAACTGCACTTATGGATAGCAAAGAGTATCTTGCTCCAGTTATTACTCCATTTGAAGCCACACTAGCTTTCAGCAGGTACCTTTAATATCTGTCTCGTTAAATCATGCCGTTTGAGCTGTCTTAGTTCTATAAACTCAGGACCAAAATAGATTTAAGTCTTCGTGAAGTCAAGGTTGAACCATATTTCTATTTATGATTTTGTAGTTTTCTCCGATCATTATAGTAATATCTTTATGTTAAATTCACCTGTTCAAGCATGTATAGAAATTATGCTAAATTCACCTGCACTAGTAAGACATTATAATAACGGGATGGAATTACTTGGTGGATTTGCTTGGGAGCTGTCGGTGGGTCAGAATAGAGACTACGAAGTGTGGTTGTTGAAGAATTCTTGTCTTTTTTCTCTTAAGATTTTATTTTATTCCTTTTTTTTTTCATCCCTATTTGTTAATCTTGCTGGTTTTCAGCGAGATCATACACAATGCTTGGAGTGTTAAATACCTAGATTATGAAGTTAAAAATTTCCGTTGGCCTCTGTTCTTGGGAGGGGTGGACACCTGGGATAAGGTTTAGAAAAGACTATACTTGCCCCTTGTCTCCGTGGTGGTGCTTATGTAAGTGTGATAAGGAAAATGACAACTTGTTTCACCATCATTTAATTGCATTCTTTTTCTTTTTTGGTTACGGGGTTTGTATGGCCAAACAAAAACGTGTTTTTAGATCAACATGCCTGGAGAATCTGTCAATAAGCAAGCTAAGATTATTTGTTTAGATCCACTTGCTATCATTTGGAAAACTAGGCTAGAAAGATGTAGATGATTTTTTCAAGATACTGAGGAGCCTTCAGAGAATTCCATGGACTACATAGGGTAAAGCGAGGACCACCCACATTCTGAAGTGAGCAGTATCATACCAACTGATATGAAAAACCTATGCCTTAGTTGGGAAGGAAGTATCCTTTCAGGTAATTGTCTTCGCTTTGATGCTCCATTATAGATAGTAACTAGTAACTTGTCTTGACCGCTTAAGGTGGAATGGCTTGGTTCAAAGAGAGTTGTTGAAGGCCATCTAATCTTTTTTTTTTTTTTTTTTCCTGTTTTGGCTCGGCTTGGTGGGATACCTTGATTGATGCTTTTAAGGGTGTGAATGTGAACACAGATTATAGAACATGCTGGGACATTGCAATTGGCAGATGACAAATGCAAACGCCTTTGTTGCTCAAATTTCTAAGCTTTTGTTAAACCTCAAATTATCTACACATATAAACGTAGGGGTAAGAAGGGAAATGACCAACCAGCTAAGGTGGCAGAAGGAGAAGGAAACGGTTAGGACCACAAAACCGGTATATAAAGGACAGCAGAGAGGAAGGGGAAATCAGGGAATATTTTGGGTAATGGCTGAGTGTGGCTTTTGCAGGAGAGGACCACCAGCTCTCTCAAATATGCTGGTTTATTTTTCCTATTTTGGTTAATCATCTTGTTTTCTTTAGGGATGAATGTCTACTAGTTTTGGGAATGTTCTTTTGTCATTTCGATGAACTGTTGAATGCTCTTTAGAGTCGTGTTTATAAATAAATACATCTCATATTGCTCTGTTTCTTCTTTGTGTTTCTTTGTTGGGTTATTTGACGTAGGGAAGAACCTAACAAGTGGTACCAGAGCCCGTTTCATACTGGGGCAAACGAGAGCTATGGCTCACAAGCAGATGGAGGAAAAAATGGAGAAGAATGAGAAGGACATCTTAGAGATGAAGGAGATGCTGATGGGATTATGTAAAAATATCGAGAAGCTCACTGAAGAAATGAGAGAAAGTAACTCCATTCGGAAGGCTGAAGAGTTGGGGACGATTGATGCCCTTCGATTGAAGCTCAAGGGGAAGATAGATGAGTTCGATTCGACATCGCACACTGGGATGGGAGGACCGGATAAGAGTAAGTATAAGAGGATGGAAATACCTGTCTTCGCAGGAGAAAACCCGGAGTCATGGGTGTATAAGGTGGAGCACTACTTCGAGATCCATGAGCTGTCGGATCCGGAGAAAGTGAAGATAACTGTAATCAACTTTGGACCAGACGAGGTCGACTGGTTTCGTTGGAGTCACAACTGGAAGGCGATCACTACGTGGGAGGAACTGAAGAGAAGGATGTTTGAATATTTCAGACTGACCGAAAAAGGAAGCTTGGGCGTGAGGCTGCTGAGAATACGGCAAGAAGGATCGTACACGGACTACGTGAAGAAGTTTGTAACGTACTCGACTCCTCTCCCTAACTTAGCAGAGGATGTTCTCAAAGATGCTTTCATCAATGGGCTAGAACCTACTCTGAGAGCAAAGGTGATTAGCAGAAAGCCCACAATACTAGAGGATTGTATGTGAAGCCCAGTTGGTAAGTGATCGAAACATGGCCTTGAAGCTAGCCTTAATGAACCTGGGAGTAGTTGGGCCGGGAAAGAAAGAAGCCCAAATGAAGGAGGGCTCGACATCTGAACGAAGGAGTGGAAGGCCGTTGGACGTTCAAGCTACAAAACGCATCACCATACCAGTGAAAGGAATTTATGTGAAAAGAAATCCTCCAATGAAGCACCTATCTGATAGCGAGTTTCATGACCGGTTGGACAAGGGCCTTTGCTTTAGATGTAACGAGAAATACGCACCAGGCCATAGATGTAGAGTAAAGGAAAACCGCGAGCTCATGTTGTTCATTACCAATGAAGATGAGGAACTGATCGTGGAGGAAGAGGAAGAAGAAGAAGCCCAAACGGAAATGAAAGCCATCGAGGTTGAGGAGAAAGCAGAAATTGCTCTGAGGTCCATGTTTGGGTTGTCTGCTCGAGGGACGATGAAGCTAAAAGGGGAGCTGAAGGGAAAATAAGTCCTCATTCTAATAGACTGTGGAGCAACCCACAACTTTATTCATCAGAAAATAGTAAGAAAGCTACACCGCTTCAATGTGGTGATCGGGAACAGTACGACAATACAAGGGGAAGGATATGCAAGGCCTTGGAGTTGGAGCTTCTCGAGCTGACCGTCAAGGCTGACTTCCTTGCCATTGATCTCGGGCAAATGGACTTGGTTTTAGGAATGTCGTGGTTATGTACAACCGGGTTTATGTGAGTTCATTGACTTTCACTAACCATGTCCTTCTTGGCAGGTAACTCACAGATCATACTACGTGGTGATCCCTCACTTACCAAGACAGAAGTGTCATTTAAGGCTTTGGCTAACATGGCAGGCAGAGGACGAGGGATTTTTTTATTGAGTTTCAGAAGTTTGAGTTCGAAGAAGAGACATGGGAGGAAGAAGAAGGGAAGTCCAAGCAGAGCATGGAGGACGAACTCCCAGACTTGATAAAAGCCTTATTAGAACAGAGTGAGGATGTATTTGAATCTCCTTCAGCCTTATTTCCAAGAAGAATGGTCGACCATCGTATTCTGACTTGTGCAAATCAGAAGCCTATCAACGTTAGGCCTTACAAATATGGCCATAGCTAGAAGGAAGAGATTGAAAAGCTGGTTAAAGAGATGTTGAACGGGATTATTTGACCCCAAGTCGTAGTCCATACTCGAGTCTAGTCTTGTTAATAAAGAAGAAAGATGGAGGGTGGAGGTTCTATGTTGATTATCGGAAGTTGAACCAGACCACGATATCAGATAAATTTTCCATTCCAGTAATAGAAGAGCTCTTGGATGAACTACATGGAGCATCGGTGTTTTCAAAGTTGGATCTAAGGTTTGCTACCATTAGATTCGAATGAATGAAGGTGATATTGAGAAGACTGCGTTTAGAACTCACAAGGGGCATTATGAGTTCTTGGTGATGCCTTTTGGGTTGACAAATGCCCTGGCCACCTTCCAATCACTAATGAACCAGGTATTTCGGCCATTCCTTCGTCGATTCGGTTTTTAGTCTTCTTTGACAATATTTTGGTATACAACCCCAATATCTCAACACATGAAACACATTTGGGAGTGGTGTTTAACATCCTTCATGATAACAAGCTGTATGCCAACAAAAAGAAATGCACCTTCTGCCAAACCAAGGTACAATATTTAGGCCATTGGATTTCACCACAAAGAGTGGAAGTAAACCATGGCAAGATTAAAGTGATGAGAGAATGGCCCCAACCGAAGAATGTGTCTGAGCTGAGGGGGTTCTTAGGACTCTGTAAGACCCCTAGTCTTGGGAATAGTAGGATTATTATTAAATATTAGGATAAGTATTAGAAGGGGGCAAATGAGTAATTAGATATGAAGTTTGTTAGGGATTTTAGTTATAAATAGAAGGAGAGGGGCTGGAGGGAAGTGTGAAGAATTTAGTGGAATTTCGTTTGGGGAATTTGGGTGAGACTAGCCCTCTCAAAAGGCTAGGGTTTATCTTGTTATTTTGTTTGTGAGTTTATAGCATATTGTAATACATTTTCCTATATTTCTATAATTGAGTTGCCCTTGAGTTTATTCTATATTTTGAGTACTGTTCTTGTTAGGAGGGTCCTACAAATTGGTATCAGAGCCTGTTCGTTCCGGACATATCGCTATGGATTCAGATGCAATGTGTGATAGGCAACGAGAGGTGTTTGAGATCCTGGAATCAATGCAACAAACATTGAAGGATTACCTGCAAGGATGTGAAGACAGAGAGAGAGAAAGAGAAGAAAGAAGACTAACAACCTTCGAAAACTATCCAAACGAGTTCAAAAAGTGGTTGGAAGACAAAGATCCTACCCTAGGGCACTTCCAAAAAAACGAGGGGGAATGGATCGATCAGGCAAGAAGAAAAGGAAGGAGAAGTCCCTGATGAAAACTGGGGTAGGACAAAAATGGCGTGAAAGGGTGGTGGAGAGCCTGGAGAACAACGACCATGAAGGAGCAATCAAGGGAGAACATTACCGGCGGCGAAAACCAGCATGGTTGGAGGTGAAATTTTGAGGGAGTGGGGGCGAGTTCTGTGAAGAGAGAGTGAAAGGATCGGAGAAGGGCAACCATCGAGAAAACTCGGAGGAAGGTCATCTATGGTTGCTTATGGGGCCAAAGATGAAGACTCAAGTGAAGAAGTGCTAGCCGCGGGGGAGAAAGAAGACTCCGACAGTTGATTGGCTGAGATGGCAAAGCGGTTGGTGGACGAAGCGGCGACGACCGAAGGGCTCGCTAATGATTGCGCAAGTCAAAGATAGTGGGAGAACGACGAGATTGGAGGTGCTGAACATCGAAGACAAGGTCGAGCTATGGTGGTCGGATAAGGAGACATATAATAGGGGAGGCTGATGGCGAGAAGAAAAGGTTAGGATGCTGTGCGACGGAGTTGAACGACCATCTGAATTGCTGGACATCAACGATGATCGACATATGATAGAGTGGTTGACGGCGACGATGCTTGAAACGATAGGAGGCGTGCAGTTAGAGATGAAGACGGGCACTATGGATCAAGTTGGGGATAAATTTCGTGAAAAAAAAAGAGACAATGACGTGGCAGAGAATGATAGGAAAGTGGGAATTTGAGGCAAAAATAACTAACCCTAATTATGTGGATGTGGGCTGTAATTTTTCGAATGGGCTTGAGTTTATTTCAAATACAATTGAGGCCCATTATTTTGGCCTGATCTCAACTGAGGAAGTAAAACTTAAATTGAGGAACCAGGAGAGAAGAAAATCGTGTGTGGAGCCATTGAAGGGACACGGTAGCAGCAGGATTTTGGACTTCATAATGGGCTGGTCTGGCTTGGGCTATTTATCTATTTACTATGACCATGTGTATTGTGAGAAAAAGAAAGGTCCAAAACTATTGCGGAGTCCTTGGCTGCTTATTGGGCCATATCCAAATGCATTAGTTAAAGCCCAATGACTTTCCAAAACTGAAGAGAGGAGAAACTTCAATTTCAAACACAAGTATAGATGGCGTGAAGATGGGCTCGTTCACATGTCTAATGAGAAGATGATTGTGGGAATTTTGTGTTCTTGGGCTGTTTTACGGGCCGAAGACAAAGGAATCAATGGAAGCCCATCTTGTTTTTGAGGCTGGAAGAAAAATGGTATCAGAGAACCTACCGGCGAATCAAAGAAGAAACCGAATCGGGAGAGGTCATTGTCGATGGGGACAACATGGGTGGCCAGATTTGAATATTTTGGGAATGGGTTATTGCAAGTTTCGGGAAAAGGGGATAGGGAAGCCGGGGATCAACGTCTTTCAAGAAATCATCGAGGAGGGATATCAGAGATTGCTTGGGTGGCCGGAGATGAAGCATCACGCTAGGAGTCAACGATTACTGGTATGGTCGGGGAAAATTAACTGGAAGAGGCGCCGATACAAGGGACGAGCGGAGGTAACAAAGGAATCAAAACGAAACCATGAACAAAACGTTGACGGATCTTATCGCCGACGACGGTTGCGCAAACAAACCGAGACAAAGGTTTGGGGTAGAGGCTGCAAGTCTCGAAAAGAAGTAGTACAACGAATGGCGGCCGAAGACCATCAGCGACGAAGGATGCACTGGCAGATGGAGATGCACACTTGGGGAAGACGCAGGTGGAAATCTTGTGGTGAGGAAGGGGAGAGATTCTTTACCCACGTGAAGTGTCAGAATGTGGGTCCATGGTCATGGAAAAAATCCAACTTAATTTTTGGGTGGAATGGGCTGGATTTTGACTTCAAAGGCCTCATTTGGAATGGGCTTGATTTTTGGGTAGAATGGGCTGGAATGGGTGGATTAATAGGGCTGGACGATGAAAATTCTGGAAGAAAGTGGGCTATCTTGGCACGACCTTGTTGGCCTTCATCATTTTGGGTGGCTGGCCAAATGTATAATGGGCTGGTCTTAATGAATCACTGGAAGCCCACTGCTATTTTTAAGGAAGATAATGATTTATGAGCCCAACATTTGAAGAGTTGGTGTGGGGCATTCCAAATTAAAAGGGATTGTTATATTCAATATCTGTTACATGGGCCGTGGGAGTTACTTAAGAGAAAGAGGTTGTGTTGGTTTGACAACAAACTGATAATGGGCCTAGCCCATTAAAAAAGAATCACGCCGGTAGAAATGAAGAAAGAAGGAAGTGGAGTTATGGGATGTTTGTTGGGCTTAGACCAAGCAAAGAAATTAAAGCCCAATTTATAGTCAAGGCTGAACAAGGCTGAAGAGAAGGCTATGCTGGTTTGTGTTTTGGGTTTTCACCAAAAAAAAAAATCCCAATTTCGTGATTGTGTTTTGTAAGCACACCTTGAGGACTTCGAAGGGTGGAGTAATGTAAGACCCCTAGTCTTGGGAATAGTAGGATTATTATTAAATATTAGGATAAGTATTAGAAGGGGGCAAATGAGTAATTAGATATGAAGTTTGTTAGGGATTTTAGTTATAAATAGAAGGAGAGGGGTGAGAGGGAAGTGTGAAGAATTTAGTGGAATTTCGTTTGGGGAATTTGGGAGAGACTAGCCTTCTCGAAAGGCTAGGGTTTATCTTGTTATTTTGTTTGTGAATTTATAGCATATTGTAATACATTTTCCTATATTTCTATAATTGAGTTGCCCTTGAGTTTATTCTATATTTTGAGTACTGTTCTTGTTAGGAGGGTCCTAACAGACTCATTGGCTATTATAGAAGGTTTGTTCAAGGCTATGGAAGCATTGCAGCACCTCTCACCCAACTCCTTCAAAAGAACTCTTTCGTGTGGGATGATGAAGCCTCATAGGCGTTTGATCATTTGAAGCAAGCCATGGTGATAGCCCCTATTCTGGCTCTTTCAGATTTCTCGAAGACTTTTGTTATAGAAACTGATGCTTCAAGGTTTGGGTTAGGTGTTGTATTGTCTCAAGAATCCAAACCTATAGCCTATTTCAGTCAAAAGCTCTCATCGAGAGCCCAAGCCAAGTCCATATATGAGAAAGAGTTGATGGCTGTGGTGTTAGCAGTGCAAAAGTGGAGGCATTACTTGCTAGGGAAGAAGTTTAACGTGATATCAGATCAAAAGGCTCTTAAATTCCTAATCGAACAACGCGAAGTCCAGCCACAGTTCCGAAGATGGTTGACAAAACTACTAGGATATGATTTTGAGATACTTTATCAACCAGGCTTGCAAAACAAAGCAGCTGATGCATTGTCTCGAGTCCCCAATTCAGCTGAATTATGTGTGTTGGAGCTCCCTTCTTAATAGACATTGAGGTCGTGCTGAAAGAGGTGGAAGAGGATGAGGAGCTTTCAAAAGATAATAGCCATCTTGAAGAAGGATCCGGATGGGAAACCAAGTATAAGTGGCAACATGACAGATTACTCTACAAGGACAGGTTGGTGCTCTCTAAGAATTTCAGTTTGATCCCATCCTTGTTGCATACGTTCCATGACTCGGTATTGGGAGGACACTTCGGGTTCCTAAGGACGTATAAAAGGATGAGTGGGGAATTGTTCTGGCAGGGAATGAAGGCAAATGTTAAAAAATATGTGGAAGGGTGCAAAATTTGTCAAAGGAACAAGACTGAGTCCTTGTCCCCAACTGAATTATTGCAGCCACTCCCCATCCCGTGCCTGATCATGGAAGAATGGTGTATGGACTTTGTGGAAGGCTTACTGAAAGCAGGAGGATATGACTCCATCATGGTGGTGGTGGATCGACTAAGTAAGTATGCGCACTTCATCACTCTCAAACATCCATTCACAACAAAACAGATAGCAGAGGTGGTATGATACCATGGAATTCCAATATCAATCCTAACGGACCGGGATAAAATTTTCTTATGTAATTTATAGAGAGAGATGTTCGTATCCATGGGTATGCAGCTGAAGAGAAGCATGACTTTCCACCCTTAGACAGATGGCCAAACGGAGAGGGTCAATAGATGTTTAGAAACTTACCTCAGATGTTTCTGCAATGAGCAACCTACTAGATGGAATAAATGGATCGCATGGGCTGAATTATGGTACAATACCACCTTCCACATATCTATAAAGACCACCCCTTACCAGGCTGTTTATGGGAGACCTCTTCCACCTCTGGTTTTGTATGGAGATAGGAAAACCACCAACAATTCGGTCGAACAGCAGTTGTGCTTAATGCCTTAAAAAACTTGACCCTGGCACAAATCCGTATGAAGAAGCAGTTCGATAAGCATCGAAGAGAATTGAGTTTTGAAATTGGAGATGAGGTTTATTTGAAGTTACGCCCCTATAGACAGATCATTAGCAAGGAAAAGAAGTGAGAAATTGTCACCTACGTTCTATGGACCTTACCAAATCCTCGAAAGAGTTGGAGAAGTGGCTTGTAAGTTGGTTTTACCTCTTGAAATTGCGATTCACAATGTATTCCACATATCTCAACTAAAAAAGAAGTTGGGCCAAGGCCACCAGATTCAACATCCCCCAATTTTAACAGAAGAATTTGAGCTACAAACCATACCAGAAACAATCCTAGGGGTGAGATGGAATGGGGAGCTAGCAACCAATGAACGACTCGTGAAATGGAAAGGTCTATCTGAGAATGAAGTTACATGGGAAACAGTCTACCTAATGAATCAACAATTTCCCCATTTCAACCTTGAGTTCAAGGTGTATTTCGAGAGAGGCGATATTGTTAAACCTCAAATTATTTACACATATAAACGTAGGGGTAAGAATGGAAATGACCAATCGGCTAAGGTGACAGAAGGAGAAGGAAACGATTAGGACCACAAAACCGGTATATAAAGGATAGCAGAGGGGAAGGGGAAATCAGGAAATATTTTGGGTAAAGGCTGAGTGTGACTTTTGCAGGAGAGGACCACCAACTGTCTCAAATGTGCTGGTTTATTTTTCCTATTTTGGTTAATCATCTTGTCTTCGGTAGGGATGAATGTCTGCTAGTTTTGGGAATGTTCTTTTGTCATTTCGATGAACTGTTGAATGCTTTTTAGAGCTGTATTTATAAATAAATACATCTCAGCTATATTGCTCTGTTTCTTCTTTGTATTTCTTTGTTGGGTTATTTGACGTAGGGAAGAACCTAACAACTTTCTACTTCACACACAAGTGTGGCAATGTGGCAATATTAGGTCGATAACATACTTGTTATTAACTCTTGAGCATGGAATTTGAAACTTTGAAGGAAACTCAATGAGGTGGAAATAACAAATTGGATAGCCACGTCTAAAAGGATGAAGTTAAAAAATATAGTGTTTTTTCAAACTATTGACAAAAATGGGATATATGGGAAAGTATTTTTAAAAATAGGTGGGAGTGGAAAGTGTTGATAAAAGTAGGGTAGTGAAATCGTGTACGGGGTACACGATTACTATTTGGTAAAATCGTGTACGGGGTACACGATTAACGTTTAATCTAGTCACTACCACGTCGGCTGGCTTGGTTGACCGATTGCATGGAGACTCGTGGACCAAGTCCACGATTGCCATAATCGTGGAGGGTCCATGATATTTTTTTTTTAAATAGATTGACTAATTATTATTTTTAATTGGAGATGTACAACAATATTAAGACTTTAGGATCGGGTCCACAAATTTCTTCATTATTAAACTTAATTATATATTTAATCTACAATGAAAACATGATTATTCTGCATTCATATTTAAAAAAAAATGTCATGATATTAAAGAAGATTTACAATTAGTTTTTTAATTTAAAAATAGAAATTTACATATTTAAAGGCGACCCCCTGGCCCTTACCCCTCATGGGGTTGTCTTCGTATCCCTCCAAATTAGGTTCACCCTGCTGTCATTGTCGTCTACGACGAATACGTCTTCGATCGGTGTCAGCAACATTGAGTTGTCTTATTTGTTGAATAATACTTTCTATGTTGACCAATGTTTGCTGACACATTGAACTCAACTCTGGTAAGTTGTGCTGCACTGAATATTGTTGTACATCTCCGATAAAATTATTTTGTACAATAAAAAAAATAAATATTAAACAATATTCTATCATATATATGGAAATGTTTGATTTTAAATCTCTTACCATGCAGTAATAGTAAGCGCCGTCAGGTGTGATAAATCGTCTCGTGATTAAATCATACCAGGAAAAGTAGTCATCTGATATAGCTGGTCCATTTGTTAATTCTTCCTGTGCACAACGATCATGTCTTCCATGCCAGTAGGATATATATTCCGCGTGGATTTGACGCCAGCCTTGGTCGTATTTACCTCTCAAATCAATCTGGTGTAGTGCTGGGAGTGTATAGGACAATGAAGGTATCGTTTGTTGTAGACCGAATTATCTCAACACACGATCTGGATGATGCAACTCTACTATATGGAAGCATATAAGAGGGCTGACGGTCAACCAGATGTCTTCACCATCAAGACAGCAATAAGGTAGTGATGATCAAATATGTTGTGTATGGCGTCCAATTAATCTGACAAAAAAAAAAAAATTATACGTCCAAAATGTTTTAAATATTTATTTATATATACATTTGTTACCTGATTGTGCATCAGTCTATCAAATATTTTTCGGTACACGAGCAACATATTTACTGACTGTTCAGAGACAGCTAATACACCACTCCATCTAAAATTATAAAAAGTACAATTAATTTATATTCTTACATAAAATGATAACGAAATAAATATATAAATGAAATAATACCTGACACTAAGTGGATGATGATATAGAGCCTATAACTGGACTTGTGGTGCTATAATTGGAAATCTATTATAAGCCCATACTCATGGGAAGGGTCCTGCAAGGTTTATAACTCTCCCATGTTTTCACCCTAGGGAGGATCTCGATAAGGTCTACCTTGTAGCACTGTTCGCATATCCTAAACGTCATGGGAGGGGCCCTGCAAGGCTTACAACTCTCCCATGCTTTCACCCTAGGGAGGATCCCAATAAGGTCAGTATCAATGACCTCGCTATTTCCAACGCTTGTGCATTGGTAGTCCGAGAAAGTTCTCTATACAACCATGCAAGACATGCACCACCCCACGAGTACATACCAGCATGCTTGAAATCAGACAATAGCGGGAGGAACATGAGATGCACTAGAGTATTTGACTTGTCAGCGAACAAAAATCCTCCAATAAGCTTCATAATTTATGCTCGTGCATACTTACATATGCTGATGTCGTCGGCATTGGGAGGTAATTTTGGAAACTGGGAGAGATACTCAATCTTGAGACTTTCAGATCATTTGGTAGAATGCCTAAGAGCTTTTCACAAGCATTCTTCCAATCATATTGTAGTGAACCTGTCAATGGTTGCCTGTCCACTCGTAACCCAAATTGTATGGCAACATCCTGTAGCGTGAATGTACATTCCCCACAAGACAGGTGAAATGTGTGCGTTTCTGGTCTCCAACGCTCAACAAGAGCAGTAATGAGGTGCCAATCAAGTTGGATAAATCCGATTTGTGCAACGCCAAGAAAACCTGACTGTTCTACGTAGGGAATAATACGGTGATCAAATGGGATAGTATGTTGTGTAGATGTCTCTCTTCTACGACAACTCAAAACTACTGTAGAAGAACTATTCCATATCGATTGTGAACGATGCGTGTTTTGTTGATATAGTTGTACAGGATTAGAAAGACCAGACTCCATTACCTAAGAAGTTCAAATTACATTACATAATAAAATCCATCACATAAAAGATACATAAAAAGTACATAAAAAGATACAATTACGTGAAAAATAAATTTATTACATAAAAAGTACAATTACATAAAATGAAACTATTACATAAAAAATATAAGTACATAAAAGATACAATTACATGAAAAATACAAGTACACAAAATATACAATTATGTAAAAAATATAAGTATATAAAAGATACACCTAATGACCCGATGACGAAGCACCTAATGTACGTTGTGGACAAGTACGTCTTGTTCTCTCTTGCAAATTGTACATAATGAAATGGATTGGACAGACGTACTTGTCCACAACGTACATTAGGTGCTTCGTCTTCGGGTCATTAGGTATATCTTTTATGTACTTATATTTTTTATGTAATTGTATATTTTGTGTACTTGTATTTTTCATGTAATTGTATCTTTTATATACTTATATTTTTTATGTAATAGTTTCATTTTATGTAATTGTAATTTTTATGTACTGAATTTATTTTTCATGTAATTGTATCTTTTTATTTATCTTTTATGTGATGGATTTTATTACGTAATGTAATTTGAACTTCTTAGGTAATGGAGTTTGGTCCTTCTAATCCTATACAACTATATCAACAAAATACGCATCATTCACAATCGATATGGGATAGTTCTTCTATAGTAGTTTTGAGTTGTCGGAGAAGGGAGACATCTGCACAACATACTATCCTATTTGATCACCGTATTATTCTCTACATAGAACAGACATGTTTTCTTGGGATTGCACAAATCGGATTTATCCAACTTGATTGGCACCTCATTACTACTCTAGTTGAGCGTTGGAGATCAGAAACGCACACATTTCACCTGCCTTGTGGGAAATGTACAATCATGCTGCAGGATGTTGCCATACAGTTTGGGTTACGAGTGGACGGGCAACTATTGACAGATTCACTACAATATGATTGGAAGAATGTTTGTGAAGAGTTCTTAGGTGTTCTACCAGATGATCTGAAAAGCTCAAGATTGAGTATCCCCTGGTTGGCGTCCCAATTTCCAAAATTACCTTCCTATGCCGACGACATCAGTGTACGTAGGTATGCACGAGCATACATTATGCAGTTTATTGGAGGATTTTTGTTCATTGACAAGTCAAGTACTCTAGTGCATCTCATGTTCGTCCCGCTACTGTCTGATTTCGAGCATGCTGGTACGTATTCGTGGGGTGGTGCATTTCTTGCATGGTTGTATAGAGAACTTTGTCGGGCTACCAACGCATAAGCGTTGGAAATAGCGGGGCCATTGATACTACTACAGGTATGGGCTTATGATAGATTTCCAATTATAGCACCACAAGTCTAGTTACAGACCCCAGATCACCGTCCACTTAATGTTAGATATTATTTCATTTATATATTTATTTCGTTATAATTTTATGTAAGAATATAAATTAATTGTATTTTTTTATAATTTTAGATGGAGTGGTATATTAGCTGTCTTTGAACAGTCAACAGATATGTTGCTCGTGTACCGAAAAATATTTGACAAACTGATGCACAATCAGGTAACAAATGTATATATAAATAAATATTTAAAACATTTTGGATGTATACTTATCTTCTTTTTTTTGTCAGATTAATTGAACGTCATACACATAACAAATTTGGTCATCACTACCTGATTACTGTCTTGATGGTGAAGACATTTGGTTGACCGTTAGCTCTCTTATATGCTTCCATATAGTAGAGTGGCATCATCCAGATCGTGTGTTGAGGTAGTTCGGTCTGTGACAAATAATACTTTCATTGTCCTATACACTCCCAGCACTACACCAAATTGATTTGAGAGGTAAGCATGACCAAGACTGGCGTCGAATCCACGCAGAAAATATATCCTACTGGCATGGACGACATGATCGTTGTGCATAGAAAGAATTAACAAATGGACCAGCTGTATCCGATGACTACTTTTCCTGGTATGATTTAATCACGAGGCGATTTATCACACCTGACGGCGCTTACTATTATTGTATGATGAGAGATTTAAAATCAGACATTTTCCATATATATGATATGAATATTATTTAATATTTATTTTTTTCATTGTACAAAATAATTTTATCGGAGATGTACAAGAATATTTAGTGCAGCACAACTTACTAGAGTTGGGTTCAATGTGTCAGCAAATATTGTCAACATAGAAAGTATTATTCAACAAACAAGACGACTCAATGTTGCTGACACCAATCGAAGACGTATTCGTCATAGACGACAACGACAGTAGGGTGAACCTAATTTAGAGGGACACGAAGACACCCCCCATGAGGGGTAAGGGCCAGGGGGTTGTCTTTAAATTTCATGTAAACTTCTATTTTCAAATTAAAAAATTAATTATAAATCTTCTTTAATATCATGAGTGCAGAATAATTATGTTTTCATTGTAGATTAAATATATAATTAAGTTTAATAATGAAGGAATTTGTGGACCCGGTCCTAAAGTCTTAATATTGTTGTACATCTTTAATTAAAAAAAAATTAGTCAATCTATTTTTTAAAAAAGAAAAAAAATCGTGAATCGGGTCCACGAGTCTCCATGCGATTGGTCCACCAAGTCAGCTGACGTGGTGTTGACTGGATTAAATGTTAATCGTGTATCCCGTACACGATTTTGCCAAATGGTAATTATGTACCCCGTATACGATTTCACTACTTTACTTTTGTCAATACTTTCCACTCCCACCTATTTTTAAAAATACTTTCCCATATATCCCATTTTTGTCAATAATTCGAAAAAACACTATATTTTTTTTAACTTCATCCCATCTAAAACGGTTGAAATAGCCAATGCTGGGACTCGGCGAGAAAAAGTGCTATGTAGATTCTTCCAGTCTGATTAGCAAAGAGAGAGAGGAAATCTTGATAGAAAGCTTTCAGTTATAAATATTTAATCTTCAGAAGTGGTGGAAGGAATCGAATATCTGTTTCGAGGAAAAAAAAAATACACGTGGCTTTAGTTTAAGTGATACAGTTTATTGATAAAGATAGAAAAACAACTTCATTTTTCCTTGAAACTTGATCCTACTAGACTGCAGTTAACGCTAGGAGTACCAAATTTGGTTCTCTAACTAAGCTAATTTGGAGGTGGAAGTTTCCTAAAAAGGGTGATGTTTAGTTCGTCATCTATGGCTTACAAAAGCTTGAACACTCAAGATTGGGTATAGATGAGAAATCCCTTCCTTCTTGTTTCATAAAATCTTTCAATGTGTAGAAATGAAGAGACTTTAAATCCTGTCATTTTATGACTGAGGGATGCATTCTCATTTGTTCCCTTCTTTTTTTTTTTTTTTTTTTTTTTAGAAAAAAAGATCTTAATAGGGGCTTAGGCACTTAGCCTTGAATTTAAGCGCCTCATGGGGGGGGTTTTGGTAATTACAGAAGTCAGCAGCTTTATGATGACTTAGACTGGAGGAAGTCCTTACCTCTTAGGCAGAAAGTTTCTTCGTTTCTTTCCATCCAAATGCACAACGAAGCGTCTGATTAGCCAAAGTATTTTAGCCTTCTAGGAATAATGGAAAATCAAGAGAGTGCATAGTTAACTTTCTTTCTTCTTCTTCTTCTTTTTTTTTTTTTTGGAGAAAAAGGAAAAGACTTTTCGTTGATGAAGTGAATTGATAACTGACCTATACTTATCAAGACTTTTTATTGATAAGAGAGTGCATAGTTTATGTTAAAGGCAATTCATCTTGTGGAAGAAAATAAGAGGTTCCTAAAGTATGATGTTGAGACCTTTCTGCTCTTTTACAGAGGATGCATCTGTTTGGCTAAGGAGCCATCCTTCGGTTTCTTCTTTGAAGCTTGTATTGGGTGTTTTATTTTTATATCTGTTTTTTGTGCTTATTTTATGTTAGCAGGAAATTGTGCATTAAACAATTCTCCTATACTTCTTTTATTGAGTTTTTGTATCATTGATAGCTAAGCTCTCTTCTATCCGTAAAACTACTACAAAAATCTATTGTATGAATATGCAGTTCTATTTTCTAATAAACTGGTGAACCTATGCAAACATCTAAAGTTGAATGAAGGGGGGATGCCTATGATTATTTGAATATAATAGTGAATATCTTAGCTCCTATTTCTAAATTTCATTGAGATAGTCATTGAAGAATGACCATTTTAATTGTCTAGAGGAAGTCGATGGACGGGAGCGTACATCATGGAATTTCAAGATTTGGTTGATTTCTCAACCCCTAAAGAAGGAAACCAATCAGATGAAGCACGGTATTCTTTCTTGCAAGGTGGATATGTTGAAGATTGGAATTCCCAAGGTAATGACCCTTCAAGTTGTACTCTGTTTTCATGCTTCAAGGGCCTTTTCTTTTTCAATAAACAATCATACGGAATTGATAATTACCTTTTTTTTCCCTCCCCCAAATTACTTTCATGTCAGTTCTTAAAAATTGATTAAGAAACTAATATAGGTGGTTGAGGTCAACAGTTTTACAGTCTCTTGCTTATACAACTGGAAGGTGTTTTAGGATTTTTTATATGTATTTTGTAAATGTTAAGACTGGAGAACATTGATGCTTTCTAAATTATCAAAAGAAAAAATATTACATTCTGGTAAAATAGACTGGAAATCCAGAAGCCATCTTTAAAAACTCCATTATTTTTACTGAAAATACAGAATTACTGGTTACATGACTTTTAGTTGCAATGTGAATGACTTCACTGTCTTAACTTGGAGCCTCACATCATACCGTCGAGTTGCTTTCTCAAACAGTTTATTTATTTTTCCATGCAGAAAATACCGAGGAAGAAAATGGAGCTCGTGCTCTAGTAAGTGCAACAGAAAAGGCCCTCCAGTTGCGCGATAATCGAAACTCGCTTATTGAAGGAACTGCCAGATCTGGAGCAGAATTTTTTGCAGCTCGTTCCTTTCAAGGGTTAGATATTAACAATGGCAGTTCTGAGCCAAAGCCATATGTGATAGGGAGGAGTGGCAAGGCGTCGGGGTACCAAGATGAGAAAAACAGGTAAGAAGAAAACTGTTGAAGATGGAAAGTGAATTGAAGCAAGTTTGTAGGTCAGGGCAGTTGCTTGGGAAAAAGAGGTTGCTTGTCCAATTCTACAAAGAGATTTTGTTAAACTAGGTTTGTCTGGAAGAGTGTTTTGAAGGTGGTCTGATATAGTTTTTAAAAAACTGTGAAATTTGAATGATAGACGTTAATATTATTATGCACAATGAAAGTATTATTTAGAAGGTAGTATGGTTTTATTTATTTCATAGGACAAGTGATTCATGCAATCATAATGTATAATAATAAATTTTTGGTTTAAATTCTATGATTGGTCTTTAGAACTTTGTGTTAAATTAAAGAGGAAAAAACCCGAGAGGGTCAAAATGAGCAAAACTCCACTGACATAATGTTTATACTATCAACTTCGATTCTCTTTGGATTACATATTGCCAAAAAAAAAAAATAATAATAATAAAAAAAATGAGATGGAGAATGTGTATTTGTATGGAGAAACACGTTATTTAGTTATAAGGGCATTCATATTGACATGAATAATGGTGCTTTTTAATGGGCTGTGTAATATACACATCGGTTGATCATAATGAACCGTTTGGATTAAAGTTTTGTAGATGTCTGAAAATAGGATATTTGAAAATCGGATATTTGAGAATGAAAGATGATAGTGTTTGGTTATGTATGAGAATGAGAATAGGATGTCTGTAATGTATTATACTTTATTTTATGAAATTATAAAGTATAAAATTAATAAAAATTAATTTTAGTAATTAATTTTCGTTTGTTAATTTATTTTATTATATTAAGTTATTAAATCAATTTTAAGCCATTAAAATTTAACTAAATTTACCTACTTACTTTCCAATTTAATATACTTATTATCAATTAAATTTTTTATTGCACATTATATTATCAATTTTATTTAAAAAAAATATTAGTAATTAACTTAAATATCTATTTTCTTTTTTTTGTAGTTTTGTTAATTGAATAGTTAGTTAACTAATGTCAATTATAAACCTTATATATATAAAAGAAATCGATATAAACTAATTGATTTTAAGTCATTGAATAATGTTCCTAATTTTAAAAACATAACCATGATTATAAATTAAAATTAGAAGGACAAGTGTACAAGATTGTTTAATTGAAAAAAAAAATAACTTATTTTATTATTAGTTAATTAATTGATATTCTTTAAAGATTAATTAATAATTTTAATAAATATTTATGATGTTAATATATATTACCAATAAAAAGGAATTTAAGCAATTATGATTATGGTTATTCATATTTTTTAAAAAAGATTATGGTTTTTCATATTAAATCATAATAATAGAATAAATTATTATATTAGCATTATTATTAATAAAATTAATTATATATGTCAATTATAAATTTAATTTAAACATATTTATAAAAATTAAATAAACTAACCAATATCAACAAAGAAGAAAAACAAATAAAATGAAAAGTAAAAAGTAAGAGAGAGAAAAGTTATTGGAAATGGAGAAAATCTATCTATTTGGGTGGTTATAAAAAACCTTTAGGTGCCGTTTGATTAAGGTTTTCTCAATGCTCATGAATTAAGGATGTTTGGGAATTATATGTCTGTGAATTAAGGATGACTATATTTGGTTGTGCATGGAAAAACAATGTCTGGGAATAGTATGTGGGAATTAAACAAGAAATATGTTACAAAATAATTTAGTAATAGCCCAAATGCGATCATATTACATTTCATATTAATTTTACATTTCTTATAGATGAATTACTAAATCCAAACGGCCCCCGGGCATTGACTATGTTATTTTGTAAACATAGTCATCGTTTACAAAATACTATACGATCGCTTAAATTATGTACACGATCGCTGAGTTCCGCTACACGTTCGTTTACAAAATACTATACGATTGTTTAAATTATCTACACGATCGCTGAGTAACACAATGCTATACGATAACCTACCCAGTGCTATACGATCGCCTAACCAGTGCTAGAGGATTGCTAGCAAATGCTACACGATCGTTGAGCTCGACTAACGATCGCTTAGCTCTACTACACGATCGCTGAGTAACAAAATACTATACGATAGCTTACCCAGTGATATACGATCACCTACCCAATGTTAGACGATCGCCTACCAAATGCTACACGATCGCTGAGTAACAAAATGCTAGATGATCGCCTACAAAATGCTATACGATCGCTTACCAAATGCTACATGATCGCTGAGCTCGGCTACACGATCGTTTAGCTCTGCTACATGATCACCGAGTAACACTAAACGATCGCCCACGAAGACCTTGTGATCGCTTACCCGGCTACACGATCACTTAGCTCTGCTACCAAATGCTATATAACCAATATCAAAGTACTAAACGTAGACAAAATAAGCATTTATATTATGTCAATATTCGTAGTTACAAATAAGACTACAGTGTAACATTCATTCAAAATGAAGATACTTAGCAAGCACTAACATGCTAGCTCAAAATAAGGAGTACACATCATTTGATAAGGGCACCAAAATATACACATAATTGTCCATGTATAACATGTTATAAAGTCTCCTATTACATAGAAGATACTACGATATTCCCACAGTTTAAGAATGAATGTCTTCTTGAAAAACCTCCATTATGAATTCATAACTTTCATCATGTGGAAGATTAAAGAAATAATCAATCTGAGATTGGTCTTTAGTGATAATCTTACCCACTCTCACCCTTTGTCGAACACTTAATCCATCTACCTTTTTAATTTCACTAACTAATGAGTTTCGACGTTCTTCTCTTGTAGATTCTCGTTCAGCTACCTGTCGATAAAACATAGCAATTTCTTGAATGTTATCATTAGCACTTGAAAGATGACTGCTCATAACATTCTTAAGACCATTCACTACCGTCACCAATGGGTTCATACTTTTTGCTCTTTTCTTAGTAGACCTATTTTATGTATGTGCACTAGATTGTATATTTGTTGTCGCTTCACTCATTGAGATAGGTCCATCCACTTCTTCCCCTCCAACTATTGGTGGATCAGGCACATAAAAACCATCCATTTCTCTCTAAAAATCATTGTTGTTCATTTCTCGCTCTACTGCTTCAAACATGTCAGTTGGACCTTCTACACCAAGTCCATTGGCTCTATCTTTTCCAAAAATAATGGCTAACTGTTCGTAGAATGGAAAAGACTTGTTTCTCAGTCCTTTTGCATTTGGATGACTCTATGAAAACAAATATAAATCAACTTTTAATACATTTCAACAATAACATGATAACAATACACTAGCAATAAAAAAATCTACATTTACCTTTACCCATTCATCAAATATATCTTTTTCTACTTCTATACACTTTTCTTTATCATTCCATCTGAAGCCACTACAATTTGGGCCTATCAGCTATTGTGTTATACTGCTTCTTCAACAGTTTAACTCTAGACGCTATGTGTGGTTGAGCCTTAACTTCACAATTATGAATTCTTTCAGCCATCCATTTCTTTATTTGATTGAGAAATCCTGGTTTGAAAGTACCATTATCAACCTTCCATGTGCCAATGTTAGATAACTCCAATAAGCATTCTACTAATTTCTCATCTTCTATCTTACTCCACATATGTTTCGACCTACTCAAATCAACTGTAGATTGTTTGTTGACATCCATATCTATGATTCACATCACATATTATACTATTAAAACTCAAAACTTCACATATAACATAGTATGAAAATCAAAACATACATCACATATCATAATTATAAAATAAGTAGCAATATAGTAGTTCATAATGTTTCATAAAAGCTTATAACAAGGTGCATGTTTACATCATAATAATACATCCTAGTATTAATATCTAATGCCCCTCCACTCCTCAAACATCTCAATTGTTAAGTTATCTCTCCAATTTGTCCATTCATTGGAACTCTCAACATGTGTTATTCGATCACTATCCATGTTAAAAGTATTTGAATGAGTGTCTCCAACTTCATCTTCTTCTAATGGATCTACATGCATTTCTCTTCTTATAAGATTATGAATGAGACAATAAGCTGTAATAATGCGACATTGAACTTTTACTGGATAGTAAGATTTCCCTCGAAGAATAGCCCATCGACCTTTTAATAGCCCAAATGCTCGTTCTATTACATTTCTTGCAGATGAATGCTTCATATTAAAAAAATTCAACTGAAGTTCTTGGTTGGTATCCTTGCATCCAATCATTTAAATGATATCGTTGTCCTTTATAAGGAGCCAAAAATCCTTCACCATTTGTATAGTTAGCATCACATAGATAATAACAACCTAAATAGACCAACTGAATACTTGAGAATGTATGTACAAAGTGTTTCTAATCCAAACTACATACCAATCCTAATATCAAACATGTTACCTTTTGGAATCTTTAATACATTCCTCCTAGATATAGCATCTCGTAAAACTCTTGAGTAAGAAGCTGAACCTTCCCATCTAGGTAAAACATAGATAAATTGAATGTCTTGGGAGCAAACTCCTAAGAAATTAGTAGCAATTTCATTCTTCCTGGTTCGATACCTAGGTCTATTGAGAATACCCACATTGACTTTAATATAGGTTCCATCTAGTGCACCTAGACAATTCTACATACAAAGAAGATTCTAATTAATTAAACCACCTACTAATAGGTTCCATCTAGGTTCCATCTAGCAAAACTATAAAATAAAAATTACCTTAAACTACTTCCGTTTTTCATCCAAGCAGTTGGCAGGAATAGGCTCAGGATGTTTAGGTAATAACTCATGTAGTTGTATCACAGAGATCAGAACTATATTAAAATGTCTACTAATTGTTTCTCTTGAACGTGCAAAATGTTGACGTATAACTCTATTTTTAACGTCATGTGCAAGGATATGTATTGCAACCATCTCCTCAACATCTACATGTGTCGTGCCTTTTAATTTGCCAGTTGTTTTAAGCATATGACATAATATAGTAAAACATCTCCTATCCATTCGTGTCGTCTCAAAACATGCTAAATCACTCTCATGTATTAGATGAAAAAAGTTTAATTGTCTAATTCGATGCCTATAGAAAGAACTTCCACTTATAATTCTGTCACATGTTTTCCTTTATACAATAGTATTATTACCAATAGAAAAGATGTTTTCATTGCTTGTTTTATTATCTCTAAATATGACAACAAGACAATAAGAATTTGTTGTTCAGTAGCTAATTGTATGTAATTCATATCTGCATGATAAATGAAATGTTATATCCCATCATTAGTTAATTATAATAAACAATTCTTAGAAATAAATCACAATGTAGCAAATCAACTCATTCAATACATCAAAAGAGAACAAAAAACGTGTAGAATGAATAGAAAATCAACATAAATGTTGGATTACTGTCGAAAAATAAATCACAATGAAATGTTGGATTAAGTGTGCAGAATGAATAGCAAATCATCAAATAAATCACAATGAATAGAAATTCTCTCTATAAAAATTTATTAGGAAAAGTAGATGTGTTGACATCTATATCTATAAAAATTTATCCATCCATCTATTTCGTCTTAATCAATTCTCTCTACATATCGTATAGCAAATTTCCTCTATCATCTATATCCTATCGTGTACTCTCCATCGTGTACACTTCCAACCTGATCGTCTATATCCTATCGTGTACTTTCTATCGCCTACACGCTTAACCCAATCGTGTAGTCTCCTACCCCATCGTCTACACGCTTACCTCTATCGTGTAGACATTTGTCCTATCGTTTACCTTTTTCCCAACGATCTTCTAGATATTTGACAACGATTATCTAGCCTTTTTCTCAACGATCGTTTAGTCTTTACCTTTTTATCGCCTACACGCTCATCCCAATCGTGCAGTCTCCTACCCCATCGTCTACACGCTTACCTCTATCGTATAGACGCTTGTCCTATCGTTTACCTTTTTTCCAACGATCGTCTAGATATTTGACAACAATTGTCTAGCCTTTTTCTCAATGATCGTTTAGTCTTCACCTCTCAACGATCGTTTAGCCTCCCTTTCTTCCTCATTCTTACAACATAAAATAAGTGACTGGAGATTGAAGAGAGGAAGAGAGACAACAGTGTTCGACAGTAGTGACTTTTGACCATGGATCTAATTTCTGATTTATTGAGTACCAAATGCTAAAATTAGTGACTGGAGATTGAAGAGAGGAAGAGAGACAACAGTGAATAAAGACATAAATTGAAGTGAGAAAAAAGACATAAATGGAGATGGAAAGATTGTAAGTACCAATAGGGGAGTAGAAAATCACGCCGACGAGAAGAGAGGAAGAGAGATCGAAGCAGAACAATGTATAGAAATGGCTGGCACCGAAGCAGAGAGATGGCCGATACTCAAAGTAGAGAGGTCGATTTTCACGGCTAGAAGGAAGAAATTTCGTGATAGGAAGGGGAAGAAGAAAAGAAAACCCACACTTTTCAATGGGCATTCAATTCTGTCTTTTGTGTGGGAAAAAAAAAACCTAGGAATTATCTTTTCCAAGTCAAATGAACAAAACCCACAAACCAAACATGGGCTTTGTAAGCCCATTCCCATTCCTACCCTCTTTTCCCTCCAACCAAACGGCCCCTCATAGATAAGAATATGTAATGTCTTGAATAAGATATTCCCTTTCACAAAGTTAAAAACTTGTACCAAACATGGTGATAGAATATCATTTCCCATTCCCACTTTATTTCCATGAACCAAATGGGCCGTAAATGTAAAAACTTTGCAATTACAACTTTGGTCCAAAAAATGAAAATAATAATAATAATAAAAAAAACCTATACATTGGTGGGTCATTTTTGTTTAGTACAAGGGTTTATGTTGTCACGAGATCAACATTAATAGAATTGTGCAAAAGTAAGCCACCAATTTTTTCAAAATGGTAAAATCCCAAGTCTTTGGACATGCTCGAAAGATATTTTGAAATGGTTAAAATTATTTTTTTTTTCATATTTGAAACCACTTTA